>NW_007726568.1:383625-397109 GCF_000696425.1 Galeopterus variegatus | reverse complement strand
GGGCCCCATCGATTCGCCTCGGCTGCCGGGCTGGCCCGGGCCGCCGTCCTTGACCGGCGTGAGTCAACACTGTGTCAGCCCGCGGCCGCCGAGGCTCAGGAGCCAGCACCGCGCGGCGAGGCCCGCGCTGGGGGGTGCGGGAGGTCCGTGTCGGGGGGAATGGGGTACCCTGGCCCCGAGGAGCGGGCGAGGTAGTTTGCGCTGACTGCGGTTCTCACGCTCCGCGAGCTTGAGAGTCACCCGCAGGGCTTGGTGAAACTCATTGCCGGCAGTTCTGATTTGGTAGATCTGGGCTGCGACCAGAATTTGCATCTCTAACAAGTGCTCGGGTGATGCCAGAGCCAGTCCGGGACCTCACTTTGAGAACCACTGCTCTAAGGTGCTCCGTGTGTGGAAGGAGCAGGCGGGGCCAGCGCTGCGCTCGCACTCCCGCCTGCCTGCGGCCGTGTAAGCCCCGCCGGCGGCGGTGGGGGTGGGGGGCTAAGAGGAGCAGGGCAGGGAGAACAGAGGGAAGCTGAGCGTGTCCAGGGTGCAGACGAGGGCGCAGAGTCGAGCAAGGCTTACGGTAAGATGAGGGAGAATGGAAGGGCTGTTTCTGACTGTCCCAGGTACGACTAGCCTACTTTCAGCAGCTAGCATAGCTGAGCCATCAGGTCATTGACATCCAGGAAAACTATGACAGAGACCTGTGGAGGGAGATGCCCAGAAATCTCTCCCTCTAGCCTTGAGTTCCATGGAGGCCTCTAATTCTTGTGGAGTTGGGTACCTCCTAGCTGAAGGCCTGTGAAGGAAGAACCCCTACCTCTGGCCTGGCTGACCAGGGCTGTGACTTCCCAGACATGGACACTTAAGTGAAGACAGAATGTAAAAGTCATTGCTTTTAGGAGGTTGTCACATCCTACCTCACCTTCCAAGAAGGCCCCTGGAATTGCAGGTGAATTTAGATTTCTGAGGAAATTAGTACTGGTCCTCAAGCAGAGAGGTACAGATAGTCCTGGAAGTTTGGAGATTTGGGTTGGAGTTTTGGTTTTTGGACTCAATTCTCTCATCCACAGAATAAATATGGTCTAGTTACGTATGACTTACCTGACCTCTTCCAGCCAAATTCCCCACTCAGTTCATTCTCTTTATTTTTATTGTTCTCCCTGCTCCCCATATCTCCTCAATGTTGGAGCCCAAAGTAACCCTTCAGTGTTACTGAGGGAAACAGAGAGTTTCCCTTCCCATCAGTTGCAGCTCCAAGCTCCTGACCCTGAAGTCAAGGTTTCAAAGGTCATAGTCAGTCTTGTCTGAAAATGGGACTATCAGATTTTTGGAGAATGAAAGGCTTGTGGACCTAATATTGAATTAAAGTAATCCTGAAATCTGTGTGTGTGTTTCACTTCTGCAGATAACCTCTGGTTAATGTTTATTCTTGAGAGTAACTGTATCATAATTATTAAGCAGACAAATACAGGCTTATGTATTGATTGGCACTAGAAAACTTGAGGGGTGAAATCTCGTTTTTAAGTAAAAAATTCCCTGAAACCAAGCTGTTTTCCAATTTAAAGCTAATTCTAACTCTCCTCAAGTTGCTCATATTCCGAATCTAAAGATGTCCTTAAAAATCAAGAGCGTGTAAACTGGAGGAGGTACAGTATTCTCAGGATACAGGTTGGCATTAACTTTTCTAAAGTGCCCCATTGCAGATTGCCAATGAATATTTACAAATTCTCCCTACAATCCAGGCATTTTTCATTTGTTTGTCTTCTGGCTATTTCATGTTGAAGCAGCATGTATGACCTTTACAGCACAACTTCTGTCTTGTTTTTAACTCTTTTTATCAGGAGATTCAACTTGAAAACGGTTATCATTTAGCAGAAAGACAAACAGAAAAGCACATTTTTGTAAGCAAAACGTTAATGATTGGAAGAATTGCCCTAATTTCACCATGACAGTGTGTGATTAATCCCCTGGGTCGTGTACTTATACTTTGAGTTATTCAGTTCGTTGGTCTTTGATATTCAGAACCCTTTCTAACTTAATAGGATATCGATTTTGTTGGATGATGTACTTTGACTCTTTAAACAACATCACTTTTAGGGATGACTAGCCTGCTGTGTAGTATTTTATTTAGAAAACTATTGCATAAGTCTTCTTTTTCTTACTTTTTATGGTTTTCTCAGGTGAAAGCTGATAAGACATCTTGTGGGAAAAAAGGAAACCATCTCTGATAGGGAAAGTACCTATTCTCTTTCAACATCTCTGACCAAGATTTTTTTTGTGTGTGTGTGGTTTCATTATTGTGAATATTCATCTTAGTTAATGCAGGCAGGACAGGGATTCAAGAAAATGTATTTGGACTTGGGGAAAATGCATTTTGCTGGAGACAGAATGCATTTATCAAAATTCCCATTCCAGTTATACTGACTTATGGAAAAAGACGTGAACTCAAAAGCTCACCCTTTTGATTTTTCCTAAAATCTAATAATAATGATCCTTTAAATCTGTGACTGCAGATGATATTTATGTGAGTACTAACACCATGGGACAGAAGGTGGAAGAACAAACATCACCCAGGATGCTTCTAAATGGTTAGGAGTTCAGTATCTTGGGATCAAAATAATCACATGTTGTACTGACATTTATTTTTCATCCCATTTCATGGGGTTTTATAAAATCTCAGTTGGACTCTGTACGTGTCTAATCTGATTTTGTCCCTTGATACATTTTTTTGGTATTTTTGTTAAATCCAGATGAGAAGCACTTTGGAGATTCCTCCCATGCACCAAAATATCTGAGATCCAACATCTCCGCTCCCTCTTCAGACATGGCTGTAGGGAAGGAACCCTATCTCAAGGGAGTTATATCTTTGAGAAAAAGAGCAGGGCAAGGCAGTTGGAGTCCCCTACACCTTGCTTGCTGACTGGGGGCCTTGAGAAACAAATTCTCAGCCTCAGTCCCTCAGTTCCTAGAGTGGTGGGCGGCTCACCTGAGAGGAGGCATAATACCTGGCACATACTGGATGCCAGGTGTTACCCAGAGAAGCTAGAAAACCCCAATGATTCCCTACTTTTGAGACAGCTCTTTGATTCACAGTTGCAGGCGGGAAACCTTTTCAGTCAGAGGTACACAAATCTCCCCAGACAATAGAGAGGACTGCGGGAGGAGACCTTGGAGCTGGCAGAGGCATTTCCTGTCTGCGGAGGATCTTGACTTTGGAGCATCCGGCAGTGGCCTCGAGGTTTTCGAACACTTTCCTGTGTAACTACTTAAACAAAAAAAAAAGTCACTGCCAATTTCAGGCGATTTTCCAGATGAAAGCCAATGAAGCCAATTCCACTTCAAAAAATGTGTTTACTGAAAATTTTCTAACCATTTATTAGAATCCTTTTTAATTTGGAAGGGGAGTTTGGTATCACTGAAAAATCTTAAATATTAAAAAATCTCATCACTTTCCAAAGACTACCTCTCAGATGAACAAGTTAACAGTAAAGGGTCTCTCCTCCCTACCTCCCTACCCCCCACCTTTATGTTCATAGATACTTGCAGGAAGAGAGATGCATTTTGAGTTTGTCTCCATTAACCCTATTTATATTTTTCTTTTAACAGTTTAATTATGCCCTTCCATCCTTCCTCTCCACTTTCCTTTCTTCTTTTTATTCATCCCCTTCCTCCTCCCTGTCCCGTCAGAATTCCTCTTCCTTATTCAGGTTATATCCCCATCAAGAATAGAAAAGGAAGCCAGGCACAGAAAGAGACATACTGCATGTCCTCACTGATAAGTGGGAGCTAAAAACAAAAGCCCAAACAAAACAACCCCTCCCCCAAAACACTAACAAATAATTGGAAAATGACTAATATTAGCTCTTCAGGGCCCATATTTTCTTCGGATTTATAGGAATGTTCAGCTTTCAGCTGAGGTGAGGATCCTGTTTGAAGGAGATGTTCCTGGAGTTCTAATACACTGCTCCTGTCACTCCAAGGACAGTTCTTTAGTTTTGCTTTTTTATTGACAGAGATAGGCCATAATAATGACATTAATAGAAGAGTAATAATCCCGCTGTCTCTAAGGTCCAGGCTGTTTCAGGGAGAGGTATGATCACTACACAGGAGGTGAAAGAGGGCAGGGAATAAATGTGACTGGAATCTTCAGAGGTTTGCAGATTTCCGAACTTTGGATAAGGGATTGTGCATCTGTGTTCTTCCCCCCGAGCCACACAGGTCACTTTGTCGGCTTGTGTTGGTAGTTTTCTCTATCTGGAACTCTCCTCCCAGAGATTACCTCATGGCCCACTCCCTCAAACTTTGGATAAGGGATTGTGCATCTGTGTTCTTCCCCCCGAGCCACACAGGTCACTTTGTCAGCTTTTGTTGGTAGTTTTCTCTATCTGGAACTCTCCTCCCAGAGATTACCTCATGGCCCACTCCCTCGCTTCCTATTTACAATTACAATCCCCTCCCACGATTTGCTTTTCTCCATTTCACTTATTACAGCTGGACATACTATTTTACTGACTTATTTATCGTTTGCTTCTCCTCACTGACGTATTAACACCATGAAGGTAAGGATTTGGGGGGTTCTTTTGTTCACTGCTATATGAGTATATCTCCAGCCTGACACATAACAGGCGCTCAGTAAATATGTGTTGAATGAATGAATGAACATATATTATTGAGCACTTACTATGTATTAAACATTATGTAAATCCTTCACATGCTTTATATTATTTAATACTCACAACAACTCTATAGATAGATACTGTTATCCGCCCCATTTTCCAGATAAGGAAACTGTCACCTAGAAGTTAAGCCCAAGACCTCAATTACTACGCCAGTCAGTGTTGTAATGGGAACTTTCTTAATTAATCTGTTGCACTCTTGAGAAGGTATCAAGTCAGACCTAATTCTAGCTATATGAAGAGAGTTGAGTTTTTTTGGTTTATTAATCTTTTGCTTAAACTCAAGTCTAGCATTAAATCTGGAAGGGATTGCAATACAGTATAGGAGATAGGTAATTTCTGTGTATGTAGCACATCATTCTATTATACTACGAAACCAATAAACTGACTGGAGCACCATTTCAGCTCAGTTTTCTGGGGAAAAGAGCTTTATAAAACACAGTTTATATCTTTCTAAGTGTCAAAAAAAAGTCTACCTCTGATCCACGTTATTTGGTGTCCTCAGTATAAACTGTTTGGCATCATTATATTTATTCTTCGTCAGACCCATTGATGCATGTTCCACAAGGGACAATGAACGTAGCAGGCAATGGCTTATTCTTGTGTGCCCAACATCTAGCACTGTGTTTGGCATGCAGTGAACTTTTAATAAATATTATACTACAGAATGAAAGGGAAAGCCATGTGCCCTCCTCAAGAGAGAGAAGAGATATTTCCCTCCATTCCTAAGCCCTGCACCCCCATTGTATTTCCTATTCCTTGACCACCAGAAACACAGCTTTCCCAAATGGCTGCAGGAACACAGCAGAAAGCACAGTATGCAGAGGCTACAAGTGCTAAAGAGAGAGGGTCTGTGCCAGGCTTGGGCTATGGGTGAGGGAATGACATGTTTAGGTCTGTTTAAGCCTAATAAGCTCTAAAAGAAGATGTTCTGCCTTTCTTTTTACCAACAGGAATTTTAAGAGGAAGTGCTTCTGTGGTTTATATTGGCCATTTTCCCCTTCAGACTTGGCAATTTCATTCAACTTCCAATTCACACTTCTCAATTTCAGTCAAGAGTTTTATTTAAAATATACCTAGTTTACTGAAAAAATGCCACCATTTGGGGTAGCCTGTTATTACTACTATTTTTATCAGCATCATACATTTAGCAAATTGGAAGCAGGAAACCCAATGTTTTTAAATGATTTCTGAAAGTATTTCATGGATCGCAAAGAACCAAAGGGACATAAAGTGTGTTTGCTTCACACACTGGTTCAAAGTTTCAGCTTCCCTTAACTGCTTATGGAATCTACATTACTACAGACTTTCCATTACTTGTGAATTAGACCAGACTAATTCAATAAATGTTTAAAAAATGGCCCCTGAGTGCAGGTTCAGACGTCCAGAGGAAATGGTTTCTTAGACACCTGCCTCCTGTATATTGACTTGATGGTATGTAGGTGGAAGGGAGTGAGATAGTTATGATGATGTATGATGCTGTTGATTAGTTAATTGAAGGTAAAATATTTAGCTTCACCAAGCAATTACCTGATCTCATTAAGGTCTTTAAAATCACCTACATACCATTTTGCCTGAAGCAGCTGCCCCTTGTTTAGATGTTATTTCAGGCATTAAGAAAAACACAATGCTAATGGTGACCAGGGAATTTAAGCATGTAATTTCTGGTATATATTGTTGTGAATCTTAGCCAGTATTATCTTATTCAGTATTATGCATCCTGTCTAAATATGGTGCACCAAAATATATTTACATTTGTGTGTTTTACTTTTCGGTATATATTTTTTTAAGCATCATGTTTACAAGATACGTATTTTTTAACAAGTGAAATTGCTTTTAAAATGTGAATTTTTCAACTCTATTTTTAAGGAAACTTCTTATTGAAGTACAACATGCATACAAAAAAAGTTCACACATCATAGGTATATAGCTCACAAGATGAATACACTTTAATGGAATCCATATTATGATATAGGAATTACCAGATCCCTAGAAGCCCCCTTTATGTCCCCTCTGGGTCACTATCCCCACCCCCACTGCAAAGAACACATTATCCTCATTCCAAACAGAGTAGATTCATTTGCTGATTTTTGAACTTTATAAAAACAAAAATCACACAGTATTTTCTTTTTTGTCTCTCATTTCTTTAGTTTTGTGTTGGTAAAATTCATCCATGTTATTGTGTGATGTTTGTTCATCCTTACTACTGTATAGGTAGTCCATTGTTAAATTCTCATGCTAATTTAAATAATACACCTAAATATAAAAACTGTACCACAAAACTTACAAACATTTAAAAACAATAACACTGTTCACATTTTATAATCAGACACTTATTTTTCCTTTTTTTTTTGCCTTTTTTCGTGTCCGGCAATGGATCGCAACCCTCAGTGTCGCGCCCGTACCGGACTGGGACCGGCAATGGGATCGCAACCCTTGGTGTTGCTCCCGCTCCTCGCTCAGCCAGTGAGTGGGAACCGGTCCGCATGTGGGATCTGAACCCTCGGGTGGGAGCGCCGCCGCGCTTCCCAAGCGGCACACTGTAGCAGTGCGCCACCGGGCCTGCCCCAGACACTTATTTTTCAAAAGACATGATGCATGTTATTCCAAGTTTCCAGGGTGCACAGAAGGAAAGAAAGCAGAAGACCAGGGGTGTCAGACTGTTAAGCAAATTACAGTCGGTCCTTCCCATCCATGGGTTCAACCAACTGCGGGTTGAAAATATTCAGGGGGAAAAACCCTATAAAAGATAACAATACAATAAGAATAATACAGAAATAATATAGTATAATGACTATTTACATAGCATTTACATTGTGTTAGGTATTATAAGTAATCTAGAGATGATTTGAGAATGTGAGTAAGTTCTATGCAAATACTACACCGTTTTACATCAGAGACTTGAGCATCCACAGATTTTGGTATCTACAGGGGTCCCGGAACCCATCCCCCGAGGATACTGAGGGACAACTGTACTGCAAGTCTTCACATAGCCTTGGGCTGGGAATATCAGTAACTAAGCTACTACTTATTTTTTTTCCACTCAGGTGTGTTAAAGAAAAATTCTACAGGCAACTTTCTGCAATTAGTTACACACAGGTATTCATAATAAGAAAGCTAAGTAAGGAGTCAAGCGAGCAGACAAAGAATCTTAAAATTATTTTAATTCTGGTCATAGGTCTCTCTGTAGTTATCGTATTTTAGTTCAGTAATTTTAGGAATTTAGTTTGTGTTCTATTCCATTTTTTTTTTTTTTTTTTTGAAGTTGGCTAGTACAGGGATCGAAACCTGGACCTCGGGGTTATCAGCTATTCCACTTTTCACTTACCCTCTCTGAATCACTTCCCTCATTATAAAATGAGGGACTTATGAACTAGATCATCTTTAATGTCGCACTTCACACTAAGATGCTACATTTTTCTGTTCTATATTTTTCTAAACAGCATATTAATCTCCTAAATTTCAGTGGTTATATGTTTGAGGTATTTGGGGGTGCGAGGAATCTCTTATTTCACCAGCCTCTGGGATTTTTTGTTCCTGAGCTGGGCTTTGTCTTATGCTCAGTTCTGGGGTTGAATCAAGGCTCAGT
The DNA here is from genome assembly GCF_000696425.1 of Galeopterus variegatus. Lineage (NCBI taxonomy): Eukaryota > Metazoa > Chordata > Mammalia > Dermoptera > Cynocephalidae > Galeopterus > Galeopterus variegatus. The sequence continues at coordinate 388,859 of NW_007726568.1, read as the reverse complement.
CTCTATCAAAGCCTATGAAAGCTTACCCTAGGGAAGTGTTGTTAAGGAAAGCCTTTCTAGTAGTTCCCAGCTGTCCATACAATTCCATCCAAATAATTGGATATTTAAGTGAACTGTAATGTTGATTGCAATTCTTCTATCAATTTCTTAGACTAATTCAACCATTCATTCGGCAAACATTTATTGAATAGCTGCTATGTGCCAGGCTCTATGAGAGGCACTGGAGATATAAATTCAAGTAAGACACGTGGCATGACTTTGAAGACCTAAGGAAACATCCCTGGAATTTCCAGTATTTAAAGACAAACCTATATCTATTCCAAGCATAATTATGATTGTTTTGCTATGCAATGATTCCACACCATTTCAGTTCTTTGTTCATCTTTGCAAAAGCTTTTAACCAGGCAATCCACAGCAGAACATTTAATGACACATGGATGTTCCAAAGTTAAATAGCCAACTAAGACAGGCCCTGTTTGGATGATTTCCTCACCAATGCCCTCTTCTCTCCTCATTTCCACCCTGGCCTCACGTGCTCACCTCAGTTCCCAGCTGGGTGTGGTTTTAAATAACAAAGTGTCCTTGAACAAATGGCATCACCTGGCGTCCCCCACTCAGAACTGTCATCTCTTCCTCCCCATTTCCTTTCCCATCAAGTCTGTGCATATGCCCGTCTTACCTGGTTTCATGCAGGTGACTCACCTGAGGCAAGGCTGGTGGTCTGCCCACTCCCTTCCTTCCTCCTCTTGCTCCCCCAGCACTGCGAGGTTACCTCAGGAGAATCACTCTTACTTGCCTTTTCTCCCTTTTCTGTTTCTTTGTTTTATTGGGAGCCCCAAAATCATTTAAGTAAAGTTGAAGTGTCAGGTCAAATCAGTGCAATGCCCCTTCAAGGAAAAAGGAAAATTATAATCCCTGAAGTAGGGAAAGTGTCCAGAAATGTCTTGAAATCTTCACGGACCCCTTCTACTACCATCTCAGGGAGTTTTGTTTTATTTTGCTTTTTGGCAGCTGGCCAGCACAGGGAACTGAACCCATGACCTTGGTGTTGCAAGGCGGCACTCAAACCATCAGTGTAGTTTTGATTCAACTCTGTTTTGGGTTTTTATTACTAGAATTGTTTGTTTTCTATTATCTGCCTTGTAGATAATGGCTATTTCAGTTACATAAGGATTAAGTAGCCTTCAGTGAACTGTACCAGGACCTGATCTATCTATCATCTATCTAAAATAATGTTAATTTTTTTTTGGCTATGAAAGCCATATGTCCTTGATGTGAATTTTTTTTTTTTTTTTTTTTTTTGCATCTGGCTGGTACAGGGATTGAACCCCGAACCTTAGTGTTATCAGCACCATGTTCTAACCAACTGAGATAACTAGCCAGCCTTCAGTGTGAGGTATTTGAAAAATAAAGAAAAATCTGTAGTAGAAAACAATCATCCCTAATCCCATCACTTAGGGATTAAACTCTACGGAAACCTTAGGATATTTCCTTTAGTTGTTTTTCCCACATGTTTATATGAATTAGACTTGTAAATTTTGACATTTTTCCATCTTAAAATGATTTTTGAATAGGTGAAAAATAGTTAAAAGAAAGATTAGAAAAACAGCATTCCCTGTTGGCGAAGGTATGACAAAATGAGCCTTATTCTCCACTGAGGTGAAATGATAGACCTTTCCCAGGAAGTAATTTCACAATATTTATCTGTTATTCATCCCTTTGGCTCAATGATTCATTTTCTATGAATGTACACTCTAGAATGAATTAAACTGAAATGGAGGCAAATTGTGCTTATTTTAGAAAAAAAAATTTTTTTTTTCCTTTTTTTTGTCTTTTTTCGTGTCCGGCAACGGATCGCAACCCTCGGTGTTGCTCCCACACCTCGCTCAGCCAGTGAGCGGGAACCGGTCTGTATGTGGGATCCGAACCCTCCGCGCAACGGATGGCCACCCCCCCCGCCGCCCCCCCACCGGACCGGGCCCCGCCCCCGGGCCGCAACCCTCGGTGTTGCTCCCACACCTCGCTCAGCCAGTGAGCGGGAACCGGTCTGTATGTGGGATCCGAACCCTCCGCGCAACGGATGGCCACCCCCCCCGCCGCCCCCCCACCGGACCGGGCCCCGCCCCCGGGCCGCAACCCTCGGTGTTGCTCCCACACCTCGCTCAGCCAGTGAGCGGGAACCGGTCTGTATGTGGGATCCGAACCCTCCGCGCAACGGATGGCCACCCCCCCCGCCGCCCCCCCACCGGACCGGGCCCCGCCCCCGGGCCGCAACCCTCGGTGTTGCTCCCACACCTCGCTCAGCCAGTGAGCGGGAACCGGTCTGTATGTGGGATCCGAACCCTCCGCGCAACGGATGGCCACCCCCCCCGCCGCCCCCCCACCGGACCGGGCCCCGCCCCCGGGCCGCAACCCTCGGTGTTGCTCCCACACCTCGCTCAGCCAGTGAGCGGGAACCGGTCTGTATGTGGGATCCGAACCCTCGGCGGGAGCGCCTCCGCGCTCCCAAGCGGCGCACTGTAGCAGTGCGCCACCGGGCCGGCCCTTATTTTAGAAAATTTTATAATGACAAAACAACATTAAACAACCCAACAAGGGAATTAAGAAATTATGGCACTACTACATGCAACCATTCAAATAATGTTTGTAAAATAAAATATTTATTTTTATATAAAATATTAAATTTTTTACAACAGGAAACAAAATTGCATATTCAGTATAATCTCAATTATGATAAAATGTAAAGAGTAAATTGGCAATATCTATCTAGATTTTAAAATGCACATATCACAGTGCCACTTCTAAGAATTTGTCCTAGACATGGCAGAGCAGAAATGAGGTATATACAAGATATTTATTGTATCAGTTTGTAATAGCAAAAGGCTGCAAACAACCTAAATGTATATCAAACCAGTTAGGATTCAGATATAAAATGAAATACAACCCAACCAGCCAAAAAGAAAAGAGGAAGAAAAGCTGTATCTATAGTGATATGGGACAATCTTCAAAATCTATTGCTCAATGAAAAAGCATGATATAGAAAAAAAATGTACGGTCCATTATGATTTGTATTGAGGCTAAGGAGATATTTACAAATGCACTTCTATATGTGTGGAACATCACTGAAAGACCACCAAAGGAATCAGAAAGAAGTCATCTTTGATGGGGAACTAGATGGCCAGGGGGCAGGATAGAGGGACATTTAGTTTTTAACATATTACCTTCTGTACTATTTACACTTTTCTTTTTTCTGTGGCTGGCTGGTATGGGAATCCAAACCCATGATCTCAGCGTTACCAGAACCATGCCCTCCCAAGTGAGCTAATGGGTCATCCCTGGTCTTTCTTGATTAAATAGAAGAACGATATATTTTAGTTATATGTTTCATTTCTTCTCTTATTACTGAAGTTGAATTAATGCTAATTCTATTTCTTATTTTTTTATTTTTTTAATTAAAAAAATTTTTACTGATTATGCATGTTCATGGGGTACAAAGCTGACTGTCACCACTTGTACCCAAGATATGATGGCCAGATCAATATGCTAGCTTTCTTTTCTTCTTTTTTTTTTAAAAGATGTCTGGTAAGGGGATCTTAACCCTTGACTTGGTGTTGTCAGCACCACGCTCAGCCAATGAGCAAACTGGCCATCCCTATATAGGATCCGAACCCGTGGCCTTGGTGTTATGAGCACTGCACTCTCCCGAGTGAGCCACAGGCCGGCCTAACTTTCTTTTCTTCTTTAGCATATTGTCTTTCATGTCTCAGTCCTTTTCTTACGGATTTATATAAACTCTTTATGTTGGAGGGTATGAGCTTTTTGCCTTTAAATTATTGCAAAATATTTTGCAATTATTAAAGAATGTGCTTATACTTTTGAGGTAGAAAAACTAAAAATTTTTGTGTAGTCAAATGTAACGTTATCTCCTTTATGACTTCTTTCATGTTTCTTAAGGTTAGAAAGACTCCTCATTCAGAGAGCAAATGAACATGCATCTGCATTAAAAACAAAAAAAGAACCTCCCTTGAGCCAAGCTCTCACTCTGAAGCCAGCCAAAAACAAACAAACAAACAAACAAAAAATCCTTCTCATTAGACTCTTGCTCCCCCAGGCCACCCCCCCACCTCCCATTAATGCTTAATCTACCTGGAATTAATTTTGTTTCATAGTATCAGGTGAGAAAACAACAACAAAAAATTTTTCCCCCATTTACTCAATAATCATTCCTTTTTGGCCCTTTCCCTGTATTAAATGTCTAAACACACATTGGTTCTGGACTAATTCCAGTGTTCTTACAACTTGGTTTCTATATTTTATATGTCTGTGGCTGGGCTTAGACTAGAAGTTAGCTGTATTTCTGCAGCAGAAGGATGAGAGCTTCTGCTGATCCTTGCATTCGATCAGCTTTCTCTTTCTTCCAAGGTGTGGGCTGGCTTTTTAAATAGACAACAACTAGCCTTCACGTCAGATTCTCTTGGATCTGGGTCTTCCTGGCTATACTCTTGCACTACAGATGAAAGGACTGTCACAACATACAAAGCACCAAACTTAAGAAGCATAGAACTTAGGAAGCTTTATGTGTGTCATTGACATGGAGGAGCAGGTACCTTGCCCTCTAGTCCATTCATGTTTTAAGTTACACTACTTCAGTGTAGTGTTAGAAAAAACCTTAGATTAAAAAAATAGCTAACACTTTCATTTTCTCCATTTTTTCAAATTTTTGTTAATGTTCTCAATATTTTCTTCACTTAATACATACTCATTAAAATTTTTAAAATTTATTGAGGTGGGGGCCGGCCCAGTGGTGCACTGCTACAGTGTACCGCTTGGGAGTGCGGCGGCGCTCCCGCTGAGGGTTTGGATCCCACATACAGACCGGCCGCTCACTGGCTGAGCGAGGTGCGGGCGCAACACCAAGGGTTGCAATCCCGTTGCCGGTCCCGGTCCGGTACGGGCGCGACACTGAGGGTTGCGATCCGTTGCCGGTCACGAAAAAGAACAAAAAGGAAAAAAAAATTTATTTAGGTGAAATTTATATAATGTAAAATCAAGTATTTTCAAATGGACATTTCAACAGCATTTAGTACATTCACAATGTTGTGTAAACACCATCTCTGTCTAGTTCCAAAACATTTCTATCCCTCCAAAATAAAACCCTTGGGCTGGCCCGGTGGCGCACTGCTACAGTGCGCCGCTTGGGAGTGTGGCGGCGCTCCCGCCGAGGGTTCGGATCC
>NW_007726568.1:378061-382953 GCF_000696425.1 Galeopterus variegatus | reverse complement strand
AAAAAAAATAAAATAAAAAAATAAAATCCTTGTGCTCCTTAAGCAGTCATTCACCGTTCTCTCTTGCCTCCAGCCCCGACAGCCAATCTGCTTTCTGTCTCTACAGCTTTATCTATTCTGGATATTTCACATAAATGGGATAATACAATATGTCATCTTTTGTGTCTAGTTTCTAAAACATCAGCATAGTGTTTTCCAGGTTTGTCCACATTGTAGCATGTATCAGTTCTCCATTCCTTTTCGTGGCTGGGTAATATTCCATTGTATGCATATACCACAGTTTGCTTACCCACTTGTCCCAGTTGATGTACATTTGGGTTGTTTACACTTTTTGGCTATTGTGAATACTGCTGCTATGAACATGTGTGTACAAGTACTTAAATTTGAGTACGTGTTTTCAGTTATTTTGGGAATACATCTAGGAGTGGAATTGCTGGGTCATATGGTAAATTCTATATTTAACTTTCTGAGGAACTGCCAAACTGTTTTCCACCATGGTTGTACCATTTTACATTCCCACCAGTAATGTACAAAGATTCTGATTTCTCCATCTATATTAGTCCATTTTCTGTTGCTTATAACTGAACACCTGAAACCAAGTAATTTATAAGAAAATGCGATTTATTTTTTTATAGTTTTGGAGGCTGGAAAGTCCAAAGTCCAGGAGACACATCTGGTGAGGGCCTTTTTCTTGATGGGGACTCTGTACAGAGTCCTGTGGTGATGCAGGCAATCACATGGCGAGGGCTGAGAAGAGCACTTCTTAAGGTGCTCACTTGCTCTGCTTATAAAGCCATCAGTCTACTCCCTGATAACCCATTAATCCATGAATGGATTAATCCATTTATGACAGCATGGTCCTCATGATCCAATTGTCTCTTAAAGGCCCCACCTTTCAACACTGCTGCATTGGGAATCAGGCTCCCACATGAGCTTTGGAGGGGATTAACATTGAGACCATAGCACCATCTTCACCAATACTTATTTTCCATCTTTAAAAAAATTATAGCCATCCTCATATGTGTGAAGTGGTATCTCATTGTGGTTTTGATTTGCATTTTCCTAATGACTAATGATGTCGAACGCCTTTTATGTGCCTGTTTGCATTTGTATATCTTCTTTGGAGAAATGTCTATTCAAGATCTTTGCCCATTGTACAGTTGGGCTGTTTGTCTTTNTATCCGTTTTGAGTTAATTTTTGGATATGGCACGAGGTAAGGATCCAACAGCATTCTTTTTTTTTTTAAAAAGATGACCAGTAAGGGGATCTTAACCCTTGACTTGTGTTGTCAGCACCACACTCAGCCAGTGAGCGAACCGGCCATCCCTATATGGGATCCGAACCCGGGGCCTTGGTGTTATCAGCACCGCACTCTCCCGAGTGAGCCACGGGCCGGCCCCAACAGCATTCTTTTGCATGTAGATATTCTGTTGTCCCAGGACCACTTACAGAGATTATTCTTTTCCCATTGAATGATCTTTGCACCCTTGTCGAAGATCAACTGGCCATAGATGTATAGTTTTATTTCTGAACTTTCAATACTATGTCATTGGTCTATATGCTTATCCTTATGCTATACCACACTGTTTTGGCTACTGTAGCTTCATAGTAAGTTTTGAAACTGGGAAGTGTGACTCTTCCATCTTTGTTCTTTTTCAAGATTGTTTTGGCTGAGGACTTATTATATACGAGACACTACTGTAAACTTTAGGACACATTATGTAACAATTTGTATAACAAATCATATAACAGAATTATGCACTCCTGTTTTGAATTATATAATTCTCTAATGTAGATACTAATATTCACATTTTACACTTTGTCCAGGGTTACAGATCTGCCAGTAGATCAGGAATTAAAACTAAGGTTATCTAACTCCTGAGCCCACTTTCTTTTTTTTTTTTTAAAAAAAGATGACTGGTAAGGGGATCTTAACCCTTGACTTGGTGTTGTCAGCACCACGCTCACCCAGTGAGCTAACTGGCCATCCCTATATGGGATCCGAACCCGTGGCCCCGGTGCTATCAGCACCGCACTCTCCTGAGTGAGCCATGGGCCGGCCCCTGAGCCCACTTTCTTAAGAATCATATATACTAGGCCGGCCCGTGGCTCACTCGGTAGAGTGCGGTGCTGATAACACCAAGTCCACGGGTTCGGATCCTATATAGGGATGGCCGGTTTGCTCACTGGCTGAGCAGGGTTTTGATATGCATCAAGTGTGTGCAATTGCTTAGACAGAAATCCTGGCATGGATATAGTAGAGATAATCCAGATAGGAAAATACAGATTGATGGGATGTTGTGGAAATCGTTTTGAATGTTCCAGGGAAATCAAAATGGAAAAAAGCTAGAGATGCTCAGCACAAAAGGGACACAAACTCTCTGCCTCCTGTTCATGTAAATTTTCTTTGAGGAAGTGACAGGCTGGGAGACAGCTATTACAAATACAGAAGATGCTACTCCTGGGTGCGAGGAAGATGTCTAGAGTTCATTACTGTAAATCTCAGGAAGAAAAGAGAATGCAAATACTTAGCTAATGCTTATTGATCACTTCTTGTGCGCCCAACACTGTTCTAAGTTCTTTATTTATTTTAGCTCACTTAATTTGCAACAATACTATGAGTTCTGTTATTATACTCATTCTACAGATGAGAAAACTGAAGCACAAAACATGAAGTTATTTGCCTAAGATTACAAAACAGGGATTTGAAACCAGGGAATCTGACTCCAGAGGTCATGTTTGCTAATCCCTCTACTTGGTTGAGGATAAATCTTGCCACTGGACTATCATTAAAGGCTGGAAAGTAACTCCACATTGTTGGAAAATGTCTTTTTCTCTGTGGGGGGACTGGATCAAAGTAGGTACCCATGCTAAGTCCTCTCATTCACAGAGGTTGCTTGGCAGGTGACAATTGTGAAAGTTATATTTTCTCAAGCCTGGTCAGTAGCACCTGAGCATGAGTCATGGTGAGTCCAGGCCAAGATGTCAATGACATATTCTTTTTTAGACACTGGCTGAGTCATCTTTCTTTTCCCCTTTTATTCTTCTAGAAAGGCTTACATTGAAAAAAAATACATATTAAGGAGATTTTATCAACCAAAAAGCCATCCAGATTCTTACTTATACTTTTTTTCTACCAGTACTTTTGATAGTGTGCCTATGTTGCTGAAAAAAAAAAAAAAAAGATGAGGAATCACTGGAGTTTAATAACATTGTTTAGGTTTACAAAAGGTTATGTAAACAAAAGTTTAAAAACTTGTTTGTACTAGAGAATGTTTTTAAATTGGTAAGCCACAGTTAGCTGATAGATATACTATTTTTTACATTCAGTACTTAATTTTTTCTTTTTACATTCAGTACTGAATTTTTGTAAGGTTTGTGACTGCTCAGATAGTTTTGCATCCTCCTCTGCCTTCCTCTTTTTGTGATCTTATTTCTTCAGATGGATGTTTTGAGGTTATTTTCTATTTTGAGAAAATTACACAAATCTGATTTATTAACACAACAGCTCAAAAGTGGTTCCTGTTGAAGCCCTCCACATTGTCAATACTGTGACCTCCTTTCAGTCTCTTTCGCCAGGGAAACTTCTCTAGGTGATGCTCAGTAATGCGTTTTGAACTAAAAGGTTGTTGAAAAAGTCTCAGCTTCCCTAGATGTACCAAAGAAAATGTACAAATGAAGATTTTGCCATCATAAGTATGCCTGACATTAAAAGCAAATACACAATATATGTTATATCAGCAAGCTGTTTCTGTATCTTTGATAGTTTCTGTTTATTAATTTAGAATTTACACACAGTAAAATTCACTCTTTGCTGTATAGTTCTATGTTCTGATCGGTGAATAAAGTTGTATAACCACCGCCACACTCAGGACACAGAACAATTCCATCACCACAAGCAATTCCCCCCTCCTCTGGCTGTCCCTTTGTAGTCAACCCGTCTTCTCACCCCAGTCCCTGGTAACCATTTGTTTTTTGTCTGTCCCTTTAGTTATTTTTTTTTTNTTTTTTTTTTCAGAATGTCATATAAATAGAATGTCATATAAATAGAATCATAAAGTGTGAAGCCTTTTGAGCGTTTGAGTGTGGCTTTTTCCTCTTAGCATCTGCATTTGAGATTCATCTGTGTTCTTACCCTTATCAATAGTCACTTCCTTTCATTGCTGAGTAGTATTCCATAGCTTGGATGTATCACATTTGTGTATCCATTTACCGCTTGAAGGACATTTAGATTGTTTCTAGTTTTTGGTGTTTACAAATAAGGCTGTGATAAGCAGTTCATGTAAAGGTTTTTGTGTGAACATAAGTTTTCATTTTTCTTGGGTAGATATCTAGGAATGGGATTCCTGAGTTATATGATAAATGCAGGTTTAACTTAGTAAGAAACTGCCAGACTGTTTTTCAATTTTCTAAGAGCCACTATAACAAATTGCCACGATTGATTGTGGCTTAAAACATTAGAAACTTATTACTTCACTGTTCTGGGGGCTAGAAGTCCAAAATCAAGGTGTTGGCAGGGCCGTGCTCCCTCTGCAGGCTCTAGGGAAAAATGCTTCCTTGCCTCTTCCACGCTTCCAGTAGCTCCTGGCATTCCTCGGCTTGCAGCCGCTCACTTTAATTTCTGCCTCAGTCTTCACATGGCCTTCTCCGTGTATTTCTGTGTCCTCTCCTCTTCTTTTAAGGACACTAGTCATTGGGTTTAGGGCCTACCCTAATCCAGTATGACCTCACCTTGATGTAACTAATTATATCTGAAAAGACACTATTTCCAAATACGATCACATTCTGAGGTTCTGGGCGAACATGAATTTCTGGGGACACTTATTCAATCCACTACAGTGGCTGTGCCATGTTCTATTCCCACAAGGAGTGTTTGAGAGTTCCAGTTGTC
>NW_007726568.1:361465-377169 GCF_000696425.1 Galeopterus variegatus | reverse complement strand
TACCCTAATCCAGTATGACCTCACCTTAATGTAACTAATTATATCTGAAAAGACACTATTTCCAAATACGATCACATTCTGAGGTTCTGGGCGAACATGAATTTCTGGGGACACTTATTCAACCCACTACAGTGGCTGTGCCATGTTCTATTCCCACAAGGAGTGTTTGAGAGTTCCAGTTGTCCCCAATCCTCCCAAGCACTTATTATTGTCAAGTGTGCGTGCACGCGTGTGTGTTTTAAGTCATTCTAATAGGTGTGTAGTGGTGTCTTCTTGTGGTTTGTATATGCATTTCTGTAATTACTAATAATGTTGAGCATCTTTTCATGTTCTTATTTTCCATTTGTATATCTTCTTTGATGATGTAAATGTTCAAATCTTTGCTCTTTTTGTCTTTTATTGAAGCATAATGATTATACATATTTTGGGGTACAATGTTGACCACCATCACCAGTGTACAACATATGTTGATCAAATCAATATTAGCATATTTATTATTACAAATTGTAATTATTCTTTATGCCCCTTATCCAGTCTCTCCCCATCCCCCTCTTCCTCCCCACCTCCCGCCTCTAATAACCATAGATTTGTTCTCTCCTTCTGAAAGATTAATTGTTTCTCTGTTGATTTGTTACCTAGATTATCTGTCCAATACTGAGAGAGTGGTGTTGAGGTCCCCCACTATTAGTGAAGAGCAGTTGCTTCTTTTATTACTCTGGAGTGGGCCTTGTGGAGAGAGACATCCTCTTCTTTTTCTGGTCTTTGCTGGTGACTCTGTGTCAATGCAGTTAAGTGTTTGGCAGGCCACCTGCACAGTGGCTGTGCCCATGTTTAGAAAAATTTGGTTGTTTTCTTTTTATTGGGCTTTGAGAGTTCCTTGTATATTCTGGATAAAAATCTTTTGTCAGATATGTGATATGCAACTATTTTCTCCCAGTCTGTGGTTTGTCTTTTCATTCTCTTAGCAATGTTTTTTTTTTTTTTTTGTAGAAAAAATTGTTAATTTTGATGAAGTCCAATTTATCAATTTTTTCTTTTATAAATCATGCTTTGGATGTTGAATCCAAGAACTCTTTGCCTAATCCAAGGTCACAAATATTTTCTATTGATATGGTTTTGGAAGAATAAAGATGGAATTTGGTCAAATAGCAAGTTGGTTTGGAAGAAAATGCTTGTGTTCATTCAATATTGTAAAAAGATTCATTGACTTAAATTATTAATGGTCCACATATTCAAACAATGTCATCAGGACTTCATCATCATTTCTCAGCTCTTCCTCCTTCTGAACACAGAGATTTCTATCTCAGGCAGGGTCCCCCTTTATGATTAGTAACTCCAGGTTTAGCAACCTCAGGAAATAGAAGAGTTTCTCTTCCCCAGTAGTTTCATCAAAAGTTTGGGATCTTCTCTCATTGGACTGCCTTGGTGTGCATGCTCATTCATCCTTAAACTGATCACTGCAGCCCAGAGATGGAGTATGATGGCTGGCCAGGCCTTGGTCATGTCCCTACTCCTACAGGTAGGGATGGAGAGGGGTCAGCCCCACCTGAATCACATGAATTGATAGTGAATAATGGCTTCGTGGAAGAAAACTAGGGAGATGTTAGAAGAAGAGGAATTGAATGATTGTCAAGTAAAAGCAATTAATTTCCACAACTGAGAAAGTGACCTTTGCAGCCACTTTTTATCAGTTTCTAACAACTGCTGGAATCAAAGCAATAGCTAAACTTTATTGATTGTTTTCCATGTGCCAGGCACTGTGCCAGGTGCTTTATATAACTTCCATTTTCCCAGCAATCCTCTGGGGAAGATACTATCGCTCTCATTATTATTATTTTTTTAAATTTATTTATTTTTTAAAAATTTATTTATTAATATATGTATTTTTTACATTCTAAGATGTCGCAGAGCAGTTGGGGGGGAGGGGGAGAAGGAAAGTGGAAAGGAAATAGGGCAGGAGGAGGAGGAAGGAAGGGGCGTGCTCGAGGCCCATGGCACCCCCCTCATTCCAGCAGGGGAGACCGGGGGGCTTCCAGCTGCTGGGCTGGATGCAGATGTCAGGGCTGTTGCTCTCATTCTTATTTTACATAGGGAACTAAGACTTGGAGACTGGATAAAGTGCCCAGGGCCCCATAGCTATTAGGTGGTGGACCATGGATCCCAGGCCAGGTCTTCTGAGTTCAGTGCCCACCCCAGTAATCGCTATGCTATCCTGTTATTTCTTCCAGATAAAGTGCCCAGGGCCCCATAGCTATTAGGTGGTGGACCATGGATCCCAGGCCAGGTCTTTTGAGTTCAGTGCCCACCCCAGTAATCGCTATGCTATCCTGTTCTTTCTTCCTAGTCTCCCAACTAGCCAGCCCATCCTCTTCTACCTTAACTTGACCCTTCCTTTATTGACATGGATGAGTTCATGGGGGTGGTGATTTGCAGCCTTTCATTCCTTCCCCCAATGGCAGACAACCTCTGCCTCCTCTTATGTTCTGGATCTGATGCACAGGCAGGTTTCCTGCCCTTTCTCCCATAGCAACAAAACTCTGCTTTGTATTAGTTGGGGATCATGGGCATAAGACTTTCTCGTCCTTCACCCAGCAGCAACAGACCACAGATTTACATCAGAGTTGAATCCTGAGTGCAAGTGTATTTCTTCCCCTCCTCCTCCACCACCTTGTCCTCATACAGGTCTTGGAGCATGAATGGGCTTCTCCAGGCTTTCCTGCTCCACCCTAAAACCTTGGCAGGTGCCACAGGACTGTACCACTAAGGGGGAAGTGTCTGTTAGGTCTACTGTCCAGTTTTCAACCTTTCTTGTGGGCACTGAGTAGAGGCCCATGAAAAACAGACAGCAAGCAGGTGGGGCTTTCTCTTGTGTCTGGAGTGACCATGGACTTTGCACTGTCATACTAGTTTATACTCAGCCTGTAAGAATTTATTTTCTTCTTACTCAGTTTTATGGTGATTATCTGTTCTTTTTATTCTCTGCCAAAAGAAAAACAGTTGATATGTCCTGTCTCTCCTTGGAAGGGCTTGTCATCCTTTGGAGTTCAGTTCCCTTGGTTGCTTTGTAGCTTAATTCTCTAATGAACTGAAAAAAAAAATTATGGTATTGTAGGTTATCCGTCTTTTACTTGTTGTTAGAGTGGGAACAACATTCCCTTGTGGCTTTCTATATCCTAAGTGGAAGTGGAACCTCTCAGTTTCAATGCTTAGAAAAATAGTTTTCAGAATAAATGTTAGAAATATATTCGCTTTAGAATACCACATGTTCTCACTTATTTGTGGGAACTAAAAAAAAATAAATCACAAACAAAGGAGGGAGGCAGGGAAGAAGACACAACAATCACAATTCCTTGAACTGGTTAAGACAAGCAAACAGATATGGTGTTGATGGGCGGGAGTGGGAAGGGAGGGAGGATTAGGTAAAGGGACACGAAAATCAACTACATTGTATATTGATTAAATAAAATTTAAAAAAGGAAATATACTAGCTTTACAAAGTGTGGGTTGTAAGGAAGAAAGGATTTTGGGGTCAAATAAACTTGAGAAGGGCCGGCCCGTGGCTCACTCGGGAGAGTGCAGTGCTGATAACACCAAGGCCCCGGGTTCGGATCCCACATAGGGATGGCCGGTTCGCTCACTGGGTGAGCGTGGTGCTGACAACACCAAGTCAAGGGTTAAGATCCCCTTACCGGTCATCTTTTAAAAAAAATAAAATAAAATAAAAATAAACTTGAGAAATTTGGCATCAAAAAAAATGTTACTTTCTTCCATTTACATAATACATGACTTCCTAGAAAATTCAGCGTATATTAAGGCCACGAAATAATGGTCTGAGTTTACATGTAAAACAGAGTTGGGTTCGAGGCCCAGATAATTACAAACAAGTTTTTCACCTACTTGAATGGCCAGAAAAGAAACGCTGGTGGAACGTGGCCCAGGATGCCTTGTGCACTGTAGGATACCATGACTCTCTGATCCCCACCCACAAAATGCTAGTAGAACCTAGTAGAACCCTGCCCCATCACTGTGCCTCATTGACTATGACAATCAAAAATGTTCCCACAAATTTTCAAAATGTTCCCTGCAAATACCAGTGATCGAGTCCAATCCCCCTCACTACAAAGGTGGACAAACTCAGGTTCAGAGAGAAAGATTAGCTCGTTCAAGAGAAAGCCAAGAAAGGGGCTGACCCCATGGCGCACTCGGGAGAGTGCAGCGCTGGGAGCGCAGTAGTACAAAGGTGGACAAACTCAGGTTCAGAGAGAAAGATTAGCTCGTTCAAGAGAAAGCCAAGATGAAAACCAGAGGCTACTAACGCCGGGGAGAGTGCAGCGCTGGGAGCGCAGTAGCGCTCCCGCCATGGGTTCGGATCCTATATAGGGATGGCCGGTGCGCTCACTGGCTGAGTGCGGTGCAGGCGACACCAAGCCAAGGGTTGCGATCCCCTTACCGGTCACAAAAAAGACAAGAGAAAGCCAAGATGAAAACCAGAGGCTTCTAACGCCTNAAAAAAAAAAAAAAAAAAAAAAAAAAAAATTGCGCTAGCTTGCTTCCTGGTATCAAATTACATCACAGCATTTACTTTTTATTACTCTAAGGAGTGAAATATATTAATGTTTTCCCCAGTCATTTGGATAATCACATATAGGAGAACATTTGAGTCAAAATATAAGATTATAAAAATTAAATAAAAGTTATCTCATAATGGTGAAAAGTTTTATCTTAGTTTTTGTGGTGGCAAAAATTAGGTTCTGTCTGAAAAATAATTATTTTTTACCCTGAGGTTGTTAGTCCTTTTTATTTCTTAACTACTTCAGATAAACGGTGGCTGTGAATGATGGTTATGGAAGATAACAGCTTTTTCAGAAGGATACTAACCTAATTACCCTGGAAATATCAACTATGAATTGATAAGCATATCATGACTTAATTGTTCATTACACAAAAATTATATGAGCCCCCATTTCTTCCATGTCTTCTCTCTCTCAATGTAGAAGTGTATTTAGCTAAGTAATCAGGGATATTAACTATTCGCAACCTAGGCAAGTGTGGGCAAATAACCCCTGCAATAACACACTGGCAGCCTCAGAAGTGGCTGGCTATGAATCAGCACATGACACTTAGTCTGCTCCTTATGTGTTTGCCAATACATTTGCAATTTCATGCACAGTTTTAAATGTTAAGCATTAATCTGAAATGGGCATTGAAGCATCAATAGTCTACATTTTGCCCCATCTAATGAAAATGCTAGATATAGATTTAATGCAAAACTAAACATTTGGCTCAATATGTTCTACTCCAGTAAATTAGCTAGTGTTTGTCATCTTTTTAAAAATCCAGGAGTTTAATGCCTCATTTCACATGGTTTTGTTAGGGACAGATAGAAAGCTGATAAACAATCCATTTGTTCTATTACAGTAGCTCCTAGTCGCACTAGTGAAGTTAAGCCTCAGTGCTCATTTCCTTTACAAATGCTGCTGTGAGTTTAAGTGGTCTGCTTTTGAATATTTGAAGCACAGCTTGATGAAAGTGCTTTCTCAGTGCTTTGTTGGACAGTGGCCCCAGAGCAATGAGTTCTGAAATGATTCAGTGAACCTGAAAGGGAACAGCGCATGAGCGAGTCCCTACTGTGTGCCGTTGGAGACTTTCAGACTTTCAGACTTTCTCCTCACAACTATCAACACGACCGCCTTGAGAGGTTCATGTAACTACCCTCCACTTGGCCAGATGAAGAAACTGGGACCGGAGATGAAGCTGCACAGCTACTAAGTGATGGAACCTGGATTCAAGTCCACGCACTATTCTATACTGCCTGGCAGCTGGGGACTGCCCTTCCCTATCTCTACTAGCAGTGCATTATTCATCATTCAAGAATGTTACATATGTCACCTCTTCCAGGAAGTCATTGCTGATTGCCTGCCATTGACCATCTTTCTCATGTGTTTTTATTGCACTTTATTTTTAGGACATTCTGTCTTTTAATGTATCACTATGTGAATTGAATACCTGTCTGACTCCTCATGAGAGGAAGGGCTATCTCTTAAGTCACCTTTCTATACACTGCGGGACTTTCTCTATCAAAGGCACTCCATAAATGTTCATTGAAATCTTTATAAAGTAGATGGTTCTCAACATCTCAAATCCTATTTTCCAAATTTTGAAGAATGCTACAGTCAAGGGGCAGGTCTTACAGTAAGCCTGACTGCGTTTGAATCCCAGCTGTGGGATCTTAGGGGAGTTGTGGAGTTTCTCTGAGTTTCACATTTACTGTATAAAGTAGGGATAACACTAGTAACTACCTCTAAAGGCTGTTGCAGAAGTGCAATAAGAGAAGGCACGTGTAGTGCTCAGAACAGTGCCTGGTACATAGAAAATGCTTGGTGAACATTGCCTATTATTTTCCTGAAAAGTATGGAGATTTTACAGCATAGGCAAGAAACTCTGTGTGATTGTCTATGATTTTAACATTTTTTAAAAAGGGAGATTTTCGATTGAATAATAGCTGAACTGACCAAGTTCAAGAACCATTTCATAATGACCAAATCCCAGAAGATTATGAAAAGAGAAACGATTTAAGAAGGCCCAGGCCCAGGTATTGGGAAGCAAGGGCTTATCACGTGCCTGGAGTCCATGGTCCACAGTCCACTCCTCCACTCCAGTCCTGGATATGGGCAGGAGATTTTCGTAAGGAAGAAGTTTTTAGGCCATATGTGTACTGCTTTCTGAGAATGACTTTCCAAATAATTGTGTACCCATTGAATCAGGTGTTATATTTTCTAAACCTTCCCGATCAATGTGTACCAGAGACAGATGGTCCCACAGTTCAGAGAGCTAATTTGGTAACCCCAGTGGACCATCCTATTTCTTGTTCTGGATAACTAACTATCTCACCTACTTGTGTATTTAACACTATTTGGCTCAGGGTAAGCCTCTCAACAACTCTTTGAGCCTGAATCTTCTCATAGATAAATATGAGTCAAAATATAGATACCTCCCCTTCATTTCCCTCTCTTGACCTCGGTTTCCCATCAGTAAAATGACCAGGTAGCCTCTCGGTCCCTCCTCTGGCTAGCCTTCCACGGCTCTGCCTCCCTTGGAATGCTATGAAGTCAGTTCAATACTATTTAGCAAACTGTTGTGAACTTCCTGACCCAGGACCCGGCTGGACGCCACTGACTGGAAGAAGTGATGGACGTGCAGGGGAGAACTGTCTCTGCAGCTGCCGGCCACAGAAAGCAGGGGTGGGCAGCTGGCGGTAGTGCTGTCTTCCCCTTCCCCTGGCCACCCGGCCTCTGCCTGCATGTAACAACTCTCCCTCCGGACAGGAGGCAAGTGGCAGGAGGGCCAGATGTCTGAATTTCCTTAAACAGCCAGGTGTCTTACAGGACCCTAGTCCCGACACACCACCTTTGTTTTTATCCACGGACACGAGGAGTATATAGAAAGTAAAACTACACGAGCAGCCCATGGAGAAGGGAAGAGAAAGGCAGGAGGTCTTGCAGCCTAGATTCTTTGGCTCCACACAGCCAGAAAAGTCAACAGCCTTAAACAGAAGCTCCCAAACATGGTGTGTAGCAGCAGCACCTGGGGAGGTCATTTTTAAGTACAGATTCATGGGCTGTGACCTAGAGCACTCTGATTCAGTAAGTGAATGGCCTGAGCATTTTATTTTTAATAAACTCCCTGGATGGTTCTTATTCCCAAGCATGGCTGGTCTTGAGGATCCCCTTGGTATAGGTCATGGGGGGTGGAGAAGAGATAAGAGGAGTCCCGATGGGGCAGCACAGCAGCTCTACTCATGTTCCAGTGGGGTCGGCAGTATGTGGCATCCCAGCTCTTTCTAGCTGTGTGTGTGGTTGTCTCAGCATCTCAAAGTCTCTGTTACCTAGTGGGAACCATAGTGACAGCGCCATAGTATTACTGTGAAGGTGAAATGGACGATGCCCACAAAGCACTTAGCGGCGGGCCCTGGCGCAGATGAGCATTGAATGAATGTTAGTTATTGTCGTTATTATGGTCGTTAGCATAATTATGACTCCTAAAGAAGCATGAAGTTTGTTGGGAAATAGCCCTATTCCAAAATGTCTTATGAGAGAAGTCAGTCAATCTTATTTTAGCTTTATTTTTATTTATTTATTTATTTTGTGTGTGGAGTATTTATTTTCTTAGTATTATTTATTTCTTATTTCTTAGGTTAGGGAGGCCCTGGAGACCCTCAGTAGAAAGCGAGGACTGCCCATGATCACCCCACAGCTCTGGTGTCAATAACATCTCTGGGGGCCTTCTCTGCCAACTCCATGCCGTATGTAGCACTTCCTGCCCTCCAAGCCTTCCCACCAGGCCCACAGATTCTTACCCAGCTTCCATCCACTCACTCCTCTACTCCCGAACCTCCAAACAGATCTGCAAACAGCAACAGTTGTCAACTTTTTTACTGCCTCCAGGCTCATGTGCAAGTTCCTGTGTCACCCAGGAACATCACCTCACACACACAGATTCTTATAAAGTGGGCAGGGTGAGGACTCCTTCCCTTTTGGAGTGGATGGGGGGGTGGTGGAGGGAGTCTATGTATTTTGAAATCCAGCAACCTCCATGCCATTTGAGAAACACCACCCTGCAGGATAGGTCCAGTGTAACTGTCTGCATTTGGAGCCTTCATTTATTGAGCACCTACTATGTGCTGGCACTGGGGATGCAAGAGTGAACCCAGATCAACTCACAGATACTAATAGAGGTGTGATCACACTAAGTAAATATGCAAAAGAAAATGAGAGCCTAAAACTGAGGGATCCAACCTGGCCCTGGGGTCAGGTGAGGCGGCTCTGCAGAAGTGATCTTGGATGGAGACCTGCAGGATCTTATTTTAGCTTTAACAAAGAAAAATATAAATGAAAAAAAAAAAAAAGGAGTAGCCAGACTTTGGGAAGGGACTGGGATTCTGAAAAGGGACAGGGAGGTGCGGGCCAGCAGCTGGAGAACTGTGGGCCCCTGGTGCAGAGGAACAGCACTGAGTGGACGCCAGGAGACCCGGGTCCAGGCGTGGCTCTGTGCACTTGCCAGGCCTTGGGAAAGTCACTTGGCCACTCCTGGACTTCATTTTCTTTCTTATTGGTATGGCGGGTGTCTTAGTCAGTTTGGGCTGTTATAACAAATGTAACATAGACTAAGTGGCTTAAACAAGGAACGCTTATTTTTCGCAGTTCTGCAGACTGGGAAGTATAGGATTAAAGTGCAGCAGATCCAGTGTCTGGTGAGTCCTGGTTCATAGAGTGTCGTCTTCTTGCTGTGTCCTCCCATGGTGAAGAGCAGAGAGACGCACACAGGAAGCAAGCTCTCTTATGTCTCTCCTTCTTTCTTTCCTTTAAAAAATTTTTTTGAACACATAACAGTAAAATAGGAGTCAGGGGAGGGATCTTTAAATTAGGAAATGCCGATGCAGCTGGCAGGAAGCCAGAAGCATCAGGACTGAGAAGCAGAGCCTTTGAGCACAAGGACAGGCCCTGAGAGCAGCAAGGCCACCTCCTTAGCTGTGGTGGGGAGGCAGCAGGGTGGGGTGACTTCTGCTTTTCCTTCTCCAGTCGCAGCAGGAGCTGTTGGCTGCACCCAGGTGTGAAGTCTCATCATGATTGTGATTAAGGCGGAGAGGGCCGAGGCAGTAGAGGATCCAGAGTGGCTGTCCTGCTGCTACCAGGACCTGAAGTCCCCACAGCCTCAGCTGGACTTTTTTTTGGCCACAAGGGCAGCTGCAGGGCTGCCAGTTTGATGTAGTTGCCCAGCCCCTGGCGGTACATCGGAGGGCCTGGCTTCCCAGCTGGGGCTGGCTGGTCCTCACTTTGGCCTCTGGGCTGCCCTGAGGGAAAATGTGAGCTCAGACTCCTTGTAGACACCTTTGAACACTGAGGTGGCGTCGACAGGGACCTTCTCAATAGGGCAGTCAGTTTTGGGTCACCCTCCATATTCACCATGGCTGTCAGTATGTCAGCCCTGAACAACCCACTGAAAGATGATGTGCTTCTTGTCCAGGTAAGCCCAGGATCGAAATGTGACAAAGAGCTGAGACTCGTTGCTGTAGGGCCTGGAGTTGGCCATGCCTCGGATGCCTTGCCCTGTGCAGGAGGTTGGGCCGGAGCTCAGTAAGGGCTTTCCCCAGTAAGACTCTCCACCCGAGCCTGTACCAGTGGATCACCCCCTTGGATCCCAAACTTGCTGATGGATCTATGAAAGATGATGCCATCATAACAATGCTTCTCGCAAAGCTTGGTGAAGTTTCTGCATGTTTTTGGTGTCAGGTGGCAGTGCCGCTGCAGGTTGAGAGGGCTCCTGCCAGTGTGCAGCTGGATGCAGCCTTTCTTCACAAACTGGTGCACAACATGTCTTTGTCGATGTGAGAGTGGTCCCTGGAACTGTCACGGTGGGGGAGAAGGAAGCTCTGACCCATCCCATGTAAGAGTGGACAGTTCAGTTGTCCACTTCCTTCTTCTCCAGGACTTTCATGGAGGCTGCCAGAATCTCGTCTCCCTTGAACTCCTTGGAGAGCTCCTGCAGGGTCTCTCGGGTCTTGGCATTAATGTTTTTCAAGTAAGTTGGGTCCTGTTTGGCTGTTTCTTTGTCTGGGTCTCTTGTTTTCATGTGATTCTTAACATGAAAGATGCCGGAGACATTGACCTTGTCCACATTGGTGGGATCTTGGAGAGTGATGTCCTATGGGGAGAAGGGCTCATTGGTCAAGCAGGTCTCCAAAGTCCTTGACCTTAATATTCAGCTGTTGCACTGCCTCATAGGCGTAGATGTGTCTCGGGCCATGATGTGGGTGTTGTTGGTGAATACAGTGAACAGCACCGGGCAATGGGATTTCCCTTCATTGTTTTGGGCAAAGTTCATTCAGCTTGACCGGGGACCTCCCATCTATCTTCTCGCCATTGCTGGGGTTGGTCCTGTACTTCTTAAGCCACAGAACAATGTTCAGCAAGTCAAAGATGATGCCTTTGGGGGTATAGGCAGGTAGAAGAGGGGCTGAAGAGAGAAACTGCAGTGGTCAAACAACAAAAATATGCTTGAGGGACATCTGGCTTCTTGTCCCCATAGAAGTGAGTGTACTCAGCACAGGTAATGTACCTCTTGTCCCTCTGTTGCTGTCACTGCCCCATGGTAGCTAAGGTGGAACCAGCCAGAGTAGATCCTCTTGTCTCTTCTCATAAGAGTGTTAATCCGGTTTCTGAGGGCTCCATCCTCTCTCATGACCTAATAATTACTTCCCAAAGACCCTACCTCCTAATATTGTCACATTGGGACTTCATATTTCAACCTCTGAATTATGTTCAGTCCATAATGGTGGGGTAGCCCTGGACAGCATCTAAGGTTCTGTTCACTAGATGATTTGCCCCAGGCCCCCTGAGGAACCACCCTTCTAACACTTTTTACAAAGTTGGCTCATACACTTAGGCTAAAACATGGGGTTTTTTTTTCTCCTTTTTTTTGTCTTTTTTCGTGTCTGGCAACGGACCGCAACCCTCAGTGTCACGCCCGTACTGGACCGGGGACCGGCAACGGGATTGCAACCCTCGGTGCTGCGCCCGCCCCTCGCTCAGCCAGTGAGCGGGAACCGGTCTGTATGTGGGATCCGAACCCTCGGCGGGAGCGCCGCCGCGCTCCCAAGCAGCGCACTGTAGCAGTGCGCCACCGGGCCGGCCCCATAAAACATGTTAATGTTATTCAGTTTGGTGATGAGTACATAACTGGCTGTATGGTTATTCCTTCAATTTTCTGTATGTTTGAAATATTTAACAGCAACAACAACAAACTAAGCTACCATTTATAAAGGCCAGCTGATTGGTTCGTGTTAATCCCAGCTGGCATGACCCTAATGGAAATGGGGAAATAGGCAAACTGGCCTTCAGTGACCTCCAGCTCTGTAACTTCACCCGCTTCTTCCCTCTGAGATCCCCTCTAGTTCCTCCCAAGTTCTTCAGCCATCCAGTCCCTCCTTCCTCAAGGATTCATTTTTCCAGGGCTCCCCTTCATCATGGGACTAGTTTGACCAGAGGTATTTACAGCTGACGGTGGCTCAGTTTCAATTCCTGTTTCTTTCATAAACCAAATGGCATGGACTCGTGCCTGTGGGTGGAGAGACCCAGCAAGGACATTTTGTTGGAGGGTGGAGTTTGGACACTGCCCCTCAAACTCCACCAGGTACAAAGCCGTTCCCTCGTTGCAGGGGAAAGGACAGTCCTATTTCTATGTTATGATGTTCTGTTCTCATACAAGGCAATTCAGAATGGTGCCAAACAACTGTTCAATTCAGGTATCTGTGTGTGTGTGTGTGTGTGTGTGTGTGTGTGTGTGTGTGTGTTCAACCTGTCAATTTGTTGAATGGAAAACAAAAAGTGACGAGTTGCCTTTATGTGAACAAAATAGCCAGTTAATTGATGGGGATTTTGACTATAGCCTTAGACAAAGAACACTTTTGGTAAATTGCTTTCCCCAATATCACACAGTCAAATACAAATTCAAGGTGGGATTTTCCTTTTGTTGCCATCCTCCCCTGTCAATATCTAATCTGATATCAAATCTTTCTATTTTTCCTTCACAGTCCTCCTGATGGGCCTTGATTTCCTTAGAGTCTTGGGTGTCCTCTAAGGAGGCACCTCTCTTTCAGACAACTGCAGTGCTGCCCAAACTTCAGTCATTCTCATACCACTGTCATGGTTTTGCCATATCCATGTGTCACCCTTCCTGTCATTTAACTAGTTTTCTTTACATCAAATCACTTTTAAAAATTCATGTTTAAAGAGAACTTTACATTATTACCATAAGTGGGTAACCAGTATTATTCAGCATAAATAGAAGGTAACCATAAAAATAAATACCATGAAAACAAAACAATGTTCCTAAATTGTAGCAGGATTCCCTGTTAAGAATCTCAGTCTAAGACTTGCTTTCTCTTTGTTAAAAGAAAAAAAAAAAAAAAAAAGAAAAGAAAAAAAATGAAAAAAGGAAATAAGAAGCATTAAACTTTAAAAACCTACCATGCCAGTTAGCTCAGTTGGTTAGAGCACAGTGTTCTAACACCAAGGTCAAGGGTTCAGATCCCCATACCGGCCAGCTGCTAAAGAAACCCCCTCAAAACATATTAGCACCAAACTCAGATTTGTTCCCCTTGATTTAATCCAAACAACTGAACAAAAATTGGAAAACTAGTAACATCCTTAAGTGATTTACTGTTATTAAACGCCTATAATGATCCCTTATACCCCAAGTAGTTGCATCCCACACTTTGGAGCTCAGGACCCCGGTCGATGGTCTTCTAATTAAACTATCCAGTTCTATCCTGGCCTTAACACACAAGCCCAAGCCACCCTTTCCCTTGTTAGCTTTGGTTTCTTACATTCTCTCCTAGGGCTCTTCTACAAGTTTTTTGGCCCTTCGTACCTCGCCTTCCTTGCCACTCATTCAGGTCTACGCAGATGCAGATTTTGTGAGAATTCTGCCTAACTCCTGCCTCCAAAGACTTCCAAGGAAGGCTGATAGTGTGCTACTTAGCACCTCAGAGCCTCCATTTCCCCATCTGCAAATCAAGGAAGTATAACACTGGCCTCACAGGCTGTTGCAAGGATTAAATGGTCCAATGGAGAGAAAGTGCCTTGCATAGTGACTGTACTAAGTGCTCAATAAACAGTAGTAACTATTGTTAGCCATTAAACCATTAAGTCTGACCCCAGTGTCAGCTCCTTCTAAACACTCAGTTCTTAATCTACCTCCTTAGCCCTTCCTACAGGCATTCACTGGCTCTTACAGATGCCAGTAAGCTATTGGTTTACTTCAGTTTCTGGTCAGTGATGGTTGATTGTCTGGAATGCCATGTGTGTTTGCTTGGTACATCTCAGACCTGAATTAGCTACCAAAATCAAGTAGTTCTTAAAGGGAGCATGATTGGAGGGCCTGTCCTAATGTTCCCACCGAGGAGGCTCATGGTTTCATGGAGAGAGCTTTGTTTTCCTCCCTTAGTAGACATGAGTGGAGGAGCAGCTTTTAAGAAGAAATATGGCCTTTAGCCCTTAAGGGGCTTTGAGCTTCCTCCTGGGTATGAGGCAATACTCTCACATAGCAAGTTCAGTTTCTTTGTGTCAGCCCCTCCTTGCCTTATGCACTAGACTCTTGGAAGCCAGACTCATCCTCTTATAAAAGGATGCCAAGCAGAGAGTCATACAGTAAAGGGAGATAAACCTTCTTTAAACTAATTTATCAATTTAACACAGCATAGTGGTGTTGGGTTACCGGGGTCAACAGTCAGCAGTCACATTCCTCAGTTGTTTGATGGGTGAAATGCATTAACAAAGAGCCGGTAAAACTCTTTCTGATTAATCACGTTGATAAGTTTTTTGTAGAGTGCTACTACAAGCTCTTTTAATTTAATCTGCTTGGACAGCAGCCCATTCGGGTGAAGTGTCTTGACTTATCTAAAGAAGCGTTGATGAGAAGGCTACTGGGCCTGGAATTTTATTGTGATATCATGTAATCATTAATGCATGTGGCTACTGCTTTCCTGCATTTTGATTCCTTTCTTGAAACAAAGGGTTTGTAAGGTGAGGGTATTAGGTGAGGATGCGCCCCAGAAGCAATGACAGGAAAAGAAGATGCTATTACTGGCTGAGTCTGAAAACATTGTCTTTCTTACCAGGAATGAAAATATTTGAAAATATTAACAGCAATTTCAGTGAACACTCATTTTTTAAAGGCAAAGGAAGGCGAGGATGCACTTCTCTCAAAAAGTGGAAATTTTCTAGATCAAGGTTTCTCAGCCTTAGTGCTATTGGCATCTTGGGCTGAATAATTCTTTGGCATAATCATAATTCTTGTGATTTGTAGGATATTTAGCCTCTACCCAGTAGATGCCAGTAGACCCCTCCCCCCACCCAGTTGTGATAACCAAAAAGATCTTTAGACATTGCCAAGTGACCCCGGGGAACAAAATTGTCGACAGTTGAGAACCACTGTTCTAGATGTGCAGTTCTAAATCTCAAATAATGCATCATGGCTCTCTGCTGATCCCTTTCTGTTGTGTCATTTAAGACACAATTGATACATTTAACTCCT
The DNA here is from genome assembly GCF_000696425.1 of Galeopterus variegatus. Taxonomy (NCBI): domain Eukaryota; kingdom Metazoa; phylum Chordata; class Mammalia; order Dermoptera; family Cynocephalidae; genus Galeopterus; species Galeopterus variegatus. Next base: position 362,076 of record NW_007726568.1, on the reverse strand, counting down.
CCAGGGATCACTTTCTCAGTGGCTGCTCCTTCATCTGTCCCCTCTATGCAGAGGCCTTTGGTCTACACTGTCTCCTCCTCGTCCTCCTCCTCATCTTTTGTCTCCCTCTCCCATGCACAGACACTGTTCTGAGCTTGCTAATTAACCAGGGAATTCTTATGTTTGTGACATCTCAGAGGCAATCTGGACAAAACCCCCCCAGATTACCCAAAAATAAAATGAATATTCTTTGATTAAAAAGAGACATCTAAGCGAGATCAATTTAAGTTTGATTGGTGAGAAGCAGCAGAAAGAAGTGGCAGAATTACTGAAATTAAAACAGCTCCCATCTGTTTGGTGCTTACTAGGAGCCACGTACCTTATCTTATTTCATTCACGTGTTGTCCCCATTTTGCAGATGAGGAAATAGAGGTTTAATGAAATGAAGTAATTTTTTTTTTTTTTTGTCTTTTTTCCGTGTCCGGCAATGGATCGCAACCCTCAGTGTCGCGCCCGGACCGGACCGGGACCAGCAACGGGATCGCAACCCTTGGTGTTGCTCCCGCGCCTCGCTCAGCCAGTGAGCGGGAACTGGTCTGTATGTGGGATCCGAACCCTCAGCGGGAGCGCCG
>NW_007726568.1:347647-360507 GCF_000696425.1 Galeopterus variegatus | reverse complement strand
TAAAATAAAATAAAATAAAAATAAACTTGAGAAATTTGGCATATCTTATTCTCTTTTGGATATTTACATGGCAAATTAACATCTTAAAGGCTCTGAGAAGTCCTGAAGAATAGAGAAATAAATTTAACTTTGTTTAACAAAGTGTCCCTGAAATTTGTTTGATCATGAAACTCTTTGCTTATGTAGCACCCATTATTTCCCTTAGAATTAATATTCTGTGAGCACATTTTAGGAAATAGAGATTTCGATGTTGATGCTTTAGTCTCAAACTTGGAACCTAAACAGAAAGCAAGGGTCCCTTAATACCAGAATCTTTGTGGGTATTCCCAGAACCAAAAGTCATCCTGAAGATTGCGTGGTGGTACTTGGTGGTACAGAGACACTCAGCGATAGCCTTGGTCGGTAGTCAGTATTTAATCTTATATGCTGTGACATCAGAGACCATACCTGAATGAATAAAACACAGAGTCATAATAAAACATCTGGAAGTCTCTAGAACATTCCATTGGCTCCCCTCTCTGACACACTCCATTTCACTCTCTAAAAACAATTGCATAGGGCCAAGCCCGTGGCGCACTCGGGAGAGTGCAGCGCTGGGAGCGCAGCAGCGCTCCCGCCATGGGTTCGGATCCTATATAGGGATGACCTAAGCACGGTGCAGCCGGTCTCAAAAAGGACAAAAAAAAAAAAAAAAAAAAAAAAATTGCAGAAAAATTGCGCTAGCTTGCTTCCTGGTATCAAATTACATCACAGCATTTACTTTTTATTACTCTAAGGAGTGAAATATATTAATGTTTTCCCCAGTCATTTGGATAATCACATATAGGAGAACATTTGAGTCAAAATATAAGATTATAAAAATTAAATAAAAGTTATCTCATAATGGTGAAAAGTTTTATCTTAGTTTTTGTGGTGGCAAAAATTAGGTTCTGTCTGAAAAATAATTATTTTTTACCCTGAGGTTGTTAGTCCTTTTTATTTCTTAACTACTTCAGATAAACGGTGGCTGTGAATGATGGTTATGGAAGATAACAGCTTTTTCAGAAGGATACTAACCTAATTACCCTGGAAATATCAACTATGAATTGATAAGCATATCATGACTTAATTGTTCATTACACAAAAATTATATGAGCCCCCATTTCTTCCATGTCTTCTCTCTCTCAATGTAGAAGTGTATTTAGCTAAGTAATCAGGGATATTAACTATTCGCAACCTAGGCAAGTGTGGGCAAATAACCCCTGCAATAACACACTGGCAGCCTCAGAAGTGGCTGGCTATGAATCAGCACATGACACTTAGTCTGCTCCTTATGTGTTTGCCAATACATTTGCAATTTCATGCACAGTTTTAAATGTTAAGCATTAATCTGAAATGGGCATTGAAGCATCAATAGTCTACATTTTGCCCCATCTAATGAAAATGCTAGATATAGATTTAATGCAAAACTAAACATTTGGCTCAATATGTTCTACTCCAGTAAATTAGCTAGTGTTTGTCATCTTTTTAAAAATCCAGGAGTTTAATGCCTCATTTCACATGGTTTTGTTAGGGACAGATAGAAAGCTGATAAACAATCCATTTGTTCTATTACAGTAGCTCCTAGTCGCACTAGTGAAGTTAAGCCTCAGTGCTCATTTCCTTTACAAATGCTGCTGTGAGTTTAAGTGGTCTGCTTTTGAATATTTGAAGCACAGCTTGATGAAAGTGCTTTCTCAGTGCTTTGTTGGACAGTGGCCCCAGAGCAATGAGTTCTGAAATGATTCAGTGAACCTGAAAGGGAACAGCGCATGAGCGAGTCCCTACTGTGTGCCGTTGGAGACTTTCAGACTTTCAGACTTTCTCCTCACAACTATCAACACGACCGCCTTGAGAGGTTCATGTAACTACCCTCCACTTGGCCAGATGAAGAAACTGGGACCGGAGATGAAGCTGCACAGCTACTAAGTGATGGAACCTGGATTCAAGTCCACGCACTATTCTATACTGCCTGGCAGCTGGGGACTGCCCTTCCCTATCTCTACTAGCAGTGCATTATTCATCATTCAAGAATGTTACATATGTCACCTCTTCCAGGAAGTCATTGCTGATTGCCTGCCATTGACCATCTTTCTCATGTGTTTTTATTGCACTTTATTTTTAGGACATTCTGTCTTTTAATGTATCACTATGTGAATTGAATACCTGTCTGACTCCTCATGAGAGGAAGGGCTATCTCTTAAGTCACCTTTCTATACACTGCGGGACTTTCTCTATCAAAGGCACTCCATAAATGTTCATTGAAATCTTTATAAAGTAGATGGTTCTCAACATCTCAAATCCTATTTTCCAAATTTTGAAGAATGCTACAGTCAAGGGGCAGGTCTTACAGTAAGCCTGACTGCGTTTGAATCCCAGCTGTGGGATCTTAGGGGAGTTGTGGAGTTTCTCTGAGTTTCACATTTACTGTATAAAGTAGGGATAACACTAGTAACTACCTCTAAAGGCTGTTGCAGAAGTGCAATAAGAGAAGGCACGTGTAGTGCTCAGAACAGTGCCTGGTACATAGAAAATGCTTGGTGAACATTGCCTATTATTTTCCTGAAAAGTATGGAGATTTTACAGCATAGGCAAGAAACTCTGTGTGATTGTCTATGATTTTAACATTTTTTAAAAAGGGAGATTTTCGATTGAATAATAGCTGAACTGACCAAGTTCAAGAACCATTTCATAATGACCAAATCCCAGAAGATTATGAAAAGAGAAACGATTTAAGAAGGCCCAGGCCCAGGTATTGGGAAGCAAGGGCTTATCACGTGCCTGGAGTCCATGGTCCACAGTCCACTCCTCCACTCCAGTCCTGGATATGGGCAGGAGATTTTCGTAAGGAAGAAGTTTTTAGGCCATATGTGTACTGCTTTCTGAGAATGACTTTCCAAATAATTGTGTACCCATTGAATCAGGTGTTATATTTTCTAAACCTTCCCGATCAATGTGTACCAGAGACAGATGGTCCCACAGTTCAGAGAGCTAATTTGGTAACCCCAGTGGACCATCCTATTTCTTGTTCTGGATAACTAACTATCTCACCTACTTGTGTATTTAACACTATTTGGCTCAGGGTAAGCCTCTCAACAACTCTTTGAGCCTGAATCTTCTCATAGATAAATATGAGTCAAAATATAGATACCTCCCCTTCATTTCCCTCTCTTGACCTCGGTTTCCCATCAGTAAAATGACCAGGTAGCCTCTCGGTCCCTCCTCTGGCTAGCCTTCCACGGCTCTGCCTCCCTTGGAATGCTATGAAGTCAGTTCAATACTATTTAGCAAACTGTTGTGAACTTCCTGACCCAGGACCCGGCTGGACGCCACTGACTGGAAGAAGTGATGGACGTGCAGGGGAGAACTGTCTCTGCAGCTGCCGGCCACAGAAAGCAGGGGTGGGCAGCTGGCGGTAGTGCTGTCTTCCCCTTCCCCTGGCCACCCGGCCTCTGCCTGCATGTAACAACTCTCCCTCCGGACAGGAGGCAAGTGGCAGGAGGGCCAGATGTCTGAATTTCCTTAAACAGCCAGGTGTCTTACAGGACCCTAGTCCCGACACACCACCTTTGTTTTTATCCACGGACACGAGGAGTATATAGAAAGTAAAACTACACGAGCAGCCCATGGAGAAGGGAAGAGAAAGGCAGGAGGTCTTGCAGCCTAGATTCTTTGGCTCCACACAGCCAGAAAAGTCAACAGCCTTAAACAGAAGCTCCCAAACATGGTGTGTAGCAGCAGCACCTGGGGAGGTCATTTTTAAGTACAGATTCATGGGCTGTGACCTAGAGCACTCTGATTCAGTAAGTGAATGGCCTGAGCATTTTATTTTTAATAAACTCCCTGGATGGTTCTTATTCCCAAGCATGGCTGGTCTTGAGGATCCCCTTGGTATAGGTCATGGGGGGTGGAGAAGAGATAAGAGGAGTCCCGATGGGGCAGCACAGCAGCTCTACTCATGTTCCAGTGGGGTCGGCAGTATGTGGCATCCCAGCTCTTTCTAGCTGTGTGTGTGGTTGTCTCAGCATCTCAAAGTCTCTGTTACCTAGTGGGAACCATAGTGACAGCGCCATAGTATTACTGTGAAGGTGAAATGGACGATGCCCACAAAGCACTTAGCGGCGGGCCCTGGCGCAGATGAGCATTGAATGAATGTTAGTTATTGTCGTTATTATGGTCGTTAGCATAATTATGACTCCTAAAGAAGCATGAAGTTTGTTGGGAAATAGCCCTATTCCAAAATGTCTTATGAGAGAAGTCAGTCAATCTTATTTTAGCTTTATTTTTATTTATTTATTTATTTTGTGTGTGGAGTATTTATTTTCTTAGTATTATTTATTTCTTATTTCTTAGGTTAGGGAGGCCCTGGAGACCCTCAGTAGAAAGCGAGGACTGCCCATGATCACCCCACAGCTCTGGTGTCAATAACATCTCTGGGGGCCTTCTCTGCCAACTCCATGCCGTATGTAGCACTTCCTGCCCTCCAAGCCTTCCCACCAGGCCCACAGATTCTTACCCAGCTTCCATCCACTCACTCCTCTACTCCCGAACCTCCAAACAGATCTGCAAACAGCAACAGTTGTCAACTTTTTTACTGCCTCCAGGCTCATGTGCAAGTTCCTGTGTCACCCAGGAACATCACCTCACACACACAGATTCTTATAAAGTGGGCAGGGTGAGGACTCCTTCCCTTTTGGAGTGGATGGGGGGGTGGTGGAGGGAGTCTATGTATTTTGAAATCCAGCAACCTCCATGCCATTTGAGAAACACCAGCCTGCAGGATAGGTCCAGTGTAACTGTCTGCATTTGGAGCCTTCATTTATTGAGCACCTACTATGTGCTGGCACTGGGGATGCAAGAGTGAACCCAGATCAACTCACAGATACTAATAGAGGTGTGATCACACTAAGTAAATATGCAAAAGAAAATGAGAGCCTAAAACTGAGGGATCCAACCTGGCCCTGGGGTCAGGTGAGGCGGCTCTGCAGAAGTGATCTTGGATGGAGACCTGCAGGATCTTATTTTAGCTTTAACAAAGAAAAATATAAATGAAAAAAAAAAAAAAGGAGTAGCCAGACTTTGGGAAGGGACTGGGATTCTGAAAAGGGACAGGGAGGTGCGGGCCAGCAGCTGGAGAACTGTGGGCCCCTGGTGCAGAGGAACAGCACTGAGTGGACGCCAGGAGACCCGGGTCCAGGCGTGGCTCTGTGCACTTGCCAGGCCTTGGGAAAGTCACTTGGCCACTCCTGGACTTCATTTTCTTTCTTATTGGTATGGCGGGTGTCTTAGTCAGTTTGGGCTGTTATAACAAATGTAACATAGACTAAGTGGCTTAAACAAGGAACGCTTATTTTTCGCAGTTCTGCAGACTGGGAAGTATAGGATTAAAGTGCAGCAGATCCAGTGTCTGGTGAGTCCTGGTTCATAGAGTGTCGTCTTCTTGCTGTGTCCTCCCATGGTGAAGAGCAGAGAGACGCACACAGGAAGCAAGCTCTCTTATGTCTCTCCTTCTTTCTTTCCTTTAAAAAATTTTTTTGAACACATAACAGTAAAATAGGAGTCAGGGGAGGGATCTTTAAATTAGGAAATGCCGATGCAGCTGGCAGGAAGCCAGAAGCATCAGGACTGAGAAGCAGAGCCTTTGAGCACAAGGACAGGCCCTGAGAGCAGCAAGGCCACCTCCTTAGCTGTGGTGGGGAGGCAGCAGGGTGGGGTGACTTCTGCTTTTCCTTCTCCAGTCGCAGCAGGAGCTGTTGGCTGCACCCAGGTGTGAAGTCTCATCATGATTGTGATTAAGGCGGAGAGGGCCGAGGCAGTAGAGGATCCAGAGTGGCTGTCCTGCTGCTACCAGGACCTGAAGTCCCCACAGCCTCAGCTGGACTTTTTTTTGGCCACAAGGGCAGCTGCAGGGCTGCCAGTTTGATGTAGTTGCCCAGCCCCTGGCGGTACATCGGAGGGCCTGGCTTCCCAGCTGGGGCTGGCTGGTCCTCACTTTGGCCTCTGGGCTGCCCTGAGGGAAAATGTGAGCTCAGACTCCTTGTAGACACCTTTGAACACTGAGGTGGCGTCGACAGGGACCTTCTCAATAGGGCAGTCAGTTTTGGGTCACCCTCCATATTCACCATGGCTGTCAGTATGTCAGCCCTGAACAACCCACTGAAAGATGATGTGCTTCTTGTCCAGGTAAGCCCAGGATCGAAATGTGACAAAGAGCTGAGACTCGTTGCTGTAGGGCCTGGAGTTGGCCATGCCTCGGATGCCTTGCCCTGTGCAGGAGGTTGGGCCGGAGCTCAGTAAGGGCTTTCCCCAGTAAGACTCTCCACCCGAGCCTGTACCAGTGGATCACCCCCTTGGATCCCAAACTTGCTGATGGATCTATGAAAGATGATGCCATCATAACAATGCTTCTCGCAAAGCTTGGTGAAGTTTCTGCATGTTTTTGGTGTCAGGTGGCAGTGCCGCTGCAGGTTGAGAGGGCTCCTGCCAGTGTGCAGCTGGATGCAGCCTTTCTTCACAAACTGGTGCACAACATGTCTTTGTCGATGTGAGAGTGGTCCCTGGAACTGTCACGGTGGGGGAGAAGGAAGCTCTGACCCATCCCATGTAAGAGTGGACAGTTCAGTTGTCCACTTCCTTCTTCTCCAGGACTTTCATGGAGGCTGCCAGAATCTCGTCTCCCTTGAACTCCTTGGAGAGCTCCTGCAGGGTCTCTCGGGTCTTGGCATTAATGTTTTTCAAGTAAGTTGGGTCCTGTTTGGCTGTTTCTTTGTCTGGGTCTCTTGTTTTCATGTGATTCTTAACATGAAAGATGCCGGAGACATTGACCTTGTCCACATTGGTGGGATCTTGGAGAGTGATGTCCTATGGGGAGAAGGGCTCATTGGTCAAGCAGGTCTCCAAAGTCCTTGACCTTAATATTCAGCTGTTGCACTGCCTCATAGGCGTAGATGTGTCTCGGGCCATGATGTGGGTGTTGTTGGTGAATACAGTGAACAGCACCGGGCAATGGGATTTCCCTTCATTGTTTTGGGCAAAGTTCATTCAGCTTGACCGGGGACCTCCCATCTATCTTCTCGCCATTGCTGGGGTTGGTCCTGTACTTCTTAAGCCACAGAACAATGTTCAGCAAGTCAAAGATGATGCCTTTGGGGGTATAGGCAGGTAGAAGAGGGGCTGAAGAGAGAAACTGCAGTGGTCAAACAACAAAAATATGCTTGAGGGACATCTGGCTTCTTGTCCCCATAGAAGTGAGTGTACTCAGCACAGGTAATGTACCTCTTGTCCCTCTGTTGCTGTCACTGCCCCATGGTAGCTAAGGTGGAACCAGCCAGAGTAGATCCTCTTGTCTCTTCTCATAAGAGTGTTAATCCGGTTTCTGAGGGCTCCATCCTCTCTCATGACCTAATAATTACTTCCCAAAGACCCTACCTCCTAATATTGTCACATTGGGACTTCATATTTCAACCTCTGAATTATGTTCAGTCCATAATGGTGGGGTAGCCCTGGACAGCATCTAAGGTTCTGTTCACTAGATGATTTGCCCCAGGCCCCCTGAGGAACCACCCTTCTAACACTTTTTACAAAGTTGGCTCATACACTTAGGCTAAAACATGGGGTTTTTTTTTCTCCTTTTTTTTGTCTTTTTTCGTGTCTGGCAACGGACCGCAACCCTCAGTGTCACGCCCGTACTGGACCGGGGACCGGCAACGGGATTGCAACCCTCGGTGCTGCGCCCGCCCCTCGCTCAGCCAGTGAGCGGGAACCGGTCTGTATGTGGGATCCGAACCCTCGGCGGGAGCGCCGCCGCGCTCCCAAGCAGCGCACTGTAGCAGTGCGCCACCGGGCCGGCCCCATAAAACATGTTAATGTTATTCAGTTTGGTGATGAGTACATAACTGGCTGTATGGTTATTCCTTCAATTTTCTGTATGTTTGAAATATTTAACAGCAACAACAACAAACTAAGCTACCATTTATAAAGGCCAGCTGATTGGTTCGTGTTAATCCCAGCTGGCATGACCCTAATGGAAATGGGGAAATAGGCAAACTGGCCTTCAGTGACCTCCAGCTCTGTAACTTCACCCGCTTCTTCCCTCTGAGATCCCCTCTAGTTCCTCCCAAGTTCTTCAGCCATCCAGTCCCTCCTTCCTCAAGGATTCATTTTTCCAGGGCTCCCCTTCATCATGGGACTAGTTTGACCAGAGGTATTTACAGCTGACGGTGGCTCAGTTTCAATTCCTGTTTCTTTCATAAACCAAATGGCATGGACTCGTGCCTGTGGGTGGAGAGACCCAGCAAGGACATTTTGTTGGAGGGTGGAGTTTGGACACTGCCCCTCAAACTCCACCAGGTACAAAGCCGTTCCCTCGTTGCAGGGGAAAGGACAGTCCTATTTCTATGTTATGATGTTCTGTTCTCATACAAGGCAATTCAGAATGGTGCCAAACAACTGTTCAATTCAGGTATCTGTGTGTGTGTGTGTGTGTGTGTGTGTGTGTGTGTGTGTGTGTTCAACCTGTCAATTTGTTGAATGGAAAACAAAAAGTGACGAGTTGCCTTTATGTGAACAAAATAGCCAGTTAATTGATGGGGATTTTGACTATAGCCTTAGACAAAGAACACTTTTGGTAAATTGCTTTCCCCAATATCACACAGTCAAATACAAATTCAAGGTGGGATTTTCCTTTTGTTGCCATCCTCCCCTGTCAATATCTAATCTGATATCAAATCTTTCTATTTTTCCTTCACAGTCCTCCTGATGGGCCTTGATTTCCTTAGAGTCTTGGGTGTCCTCTAAGGAGGCACCTCTCTTTCAGACAACTGCAGTGCTGCCCAAACTTCAGTCATTCTCATACCACTGTCATGGTTTTGCCATATCCATGTGTCACCCTTCCTGTCATTTAACTAGTTTTCTTTACATCAAATCACTTTTAAAAATTCATGTTTAAAGAGAACTTTACATTATTACCATAAGTGGGTAACCAGTATTATTCAGCATAAATAGAAGGTAACCATAAAAATAAATACCATGAAAACAAAACAATGTTCCTAAATTGTAGCAGGATTCCCTGTTAAGAATCTCAGTCTAAGACTTGCTTTCTCTTTGTTAAAAGAAAAAAAAAAAAAAAAAAGAAAAGAAAAAAAATGAAAAAAGGAAATAAGAAGCATTAAACTTTAAAAACCTACCATGCCAGTTAGCTCAGTTGGTTAGAGCACAGTGTTCTAACACCAAGGTCAAGGGTTCAGATCCCCATACCGGCCAGCTGCTAAAGAAACCCCCTCAAAACATATTAGCACCAAACTCAGATTTGTTCCCCTTGATTTAATCCAAACAACTGAACAAAAATTGGAAAACTAGTAACATCCTTAAGTGATTTACTGTTATTAAACGCCTATAATGATCCCTTATACCCCAAGTAGTTGCATCCCACACTTTGGAGCTCAGGACCCCGGTCGATGGTCTTCTAATTAAACTATCCAGTTCTATCCTGGCCTTAACACACAAGCCCAAGCCACCCTTTCCCTTGTTAGCTTTGGTTTCTTACATTCTCTCCTAGGGCTCTTCTACAAGTTTTTTGGCCCTTCGTACCTCGCCTTCCTTGCCACTCATTCAGGTCTACGCAGATGCAGATTTTGTGAGAATTCTGCCTAACTCCTGCCTCCAAAGACTTCCAAGGAAGGCTGATAGTGTGCTACTTAGCACCTCAGAGCCTCCATTTCCCCATCTGCAAATCAAGGAAGTATAACACTGGCCTCACAGGCTGTTGCAAGGATTAAATGGTCCAATGGAGAGAAAGTGCCTTGCATAGTGACTGTACTAAGTGCTCAATAAACAGTAGTAACTATTGTTAGCCATTAAACCATTAAGTCTGACCCCAGTGTCAGCTCCTTCTAAACACTCAGTTCTTAATCTACCTCCTTAGCCCTTCCTACAGGCATTCACTGGCTCTTACAGATGCCAGTAAGCTATTGGTTTACTTCAGTTTCTGGTCAGTGATGGTTGATTGTCTGGAATGCCATGTGTGTTTGCTTGGTACATCTCAGACCTGAATTAGCTACCAAAATCAAGTAGTTCTTAAAGGGAGCATGATTGGAGGGCCTGTCCTAATGTTCCCACCGAGGAGGCTCATGGTTTCATGGAGAGAGCTTTGTTTTCCTCCCTTAGTAGACATGAGTGGAGGAGCAGCTTTTAAGAAGAAATATGGCCTTTAGCCCTTAAGGGGCTTTGAGCTTCCTCCTGGGTATGAGGCAATACTCTCACATAGCAAGTTCAGTTTCTTTGTGTCAGCCCCTCCTTGCCTTATGCACTAGACTCTTGGAAGCCAGACTCATCCTCTTATAAAAGGATGCCAAGCAGAGAGTCATACAGTAAAGGGAGATAAACCTTCTTTAAACTAATTTATCAATTTAACACAGCATAGTGGTGTTGGGTTACCGGGGTCAACAGTCAGCAGTCACATTCCTCAGTTGTTTGATGGGTGAAATGCATTAACAAAGAGCCGGTAAAACTCTTTCTGATTAATCACGTTGATAAGTTTTTTGTAGAGTGCTACTACAAGCTCTTTTAATTTAATCTGCTTGGACAGCAGCCCATTCGGGTGAAGTGTCTTGACTTATCTAAAGAAGCGTTGATGAGAAGGCTACTGGGCCTGGAATTTTATTGTGATATCATGTAATCATTAATGCATGTGGCTACTGCTTTCCTGCATTTTGATTCCTTTCTTGAAACAAAGGGTTTGTAAGGTGAGGGTATTAGGTGAGGATGCGCCCCAGAAGCAATGACAGGAAAAGAAGATGCTATTACTGGCTGAGTCTGAAAACATTGTCTTTCTTACCAGGAATGAAAATATTTGAAAATATTAACAGCAATTTCAGTGAACACTCATTTTTTAAAGGCAAAGGAAGGCGAGGATGCACTTCTCTCAAAAAGTGGAAATTTTCTAGATCAAGGTTTCTCAGCCTTAGTGCTATTGGCATCTTGGGCTGAATAATTCTTTGGCATAATCATAATTCTTGTGATTTGTAGGATATTTAGCCTCTACCCAGTAGATGCCAGTAGACCCCTCCCCCCACCCAGTTGTGATAACCAAAAAGATCTTTAGACATTGCCAAGTGACCCCGGGGAACAAAATTGTCGACAGTTGAGAACCACTGTTCTAGATGTGCAGTTCTAAATCTCAAATAATGCATCATGGCTCTCTGCTGATCCCTTTCTGTTGTGTCATTTAAGACACAATTGATACATTTAACTCCTCCAGGGATCACTTTCTCAGTGGCTGCTCCTTCATCTGTCCCCTCTATGCAGAGGCCTTTGGTCTACACTGTCTCCTCCTCGTCCTCCTCCTCATCTTTTGTCTCCCTCTCCCATGCACAGACACTGTTCTGAGCTTGCTAATTAACCAGGGAATTCTTATGTTTGTGACATCTCAGAGGCAATCTGGACAAAACCCCCCCAGATTACCCAAAAATAAAATGAATATTCTTTGATTAAAAAGAGACATCTAAGCGAGATCAATTTAAGTTTGATTGGTGAGAAGCAGCAGAAAGAAGTGGCAGAATTACTGAAATTAAAACAGCTCCCATCTGTTTGGTGCTTACTAGGAGCCACGTACCTTATCTTATTTCATTCACGTGTTGTCCCCATTTTGCAGATGAGGAAATAGAGGTTTAATGAAATGAAGTAATTTTTTTTTTTTTTTGTCTTTTTTCCGTGTCCGGCAATGGATCGCAACCCTCAGTGTCGCGCCCGGACCGGACCGGGACCAGCAACGGGATCGCAACCCTTGGTGTTGCTCCCGCGCCTCGCTCAGCCAGTGAGCGGGAACTGGTCTGTATGTGGGATCCGAACCCTCAGCGGGAGCGCCGCCGCGCTTCCCAAGCGGCGCACTATAGCAGTGCACCACTGGGCCGGCCCAGAAATGAAGTAATTTTTTTAAGTCCCCAAAACTAAACATTTGAACCCAGGCAGCCTGACTCGGGGGTGCCGGGGTGGGGGACGCTCAGCCCCTGTTCACACAGCTAGTGTCCTAGAGGGGTGGAGGATCACTGAATGAGTCCGGGGACCGAGAGGAGGGGGGACTTTCCAGGAGCTGTAAGAACAACTTGGCTGAGTGCTAGAGGCCCCAGCTTTCAGTGTCTGGGCCTATGCAAATCATCAAGTGAATGTGGTCCCATTTCTTTGTTTCCATCTGTCTCAGTGAAACTGCCTCTGCTTAGCGGTGTGGAGTATTGCTTTCCCAGTTTAGAAAGTTAATTTATGAAGGCAGCTGAAGTGAAGAATATGATTCAAGAGGGTGCCCCAGCTAGCAGGTGTTCGGGGAGTTGGGGGGTGGGGTGGAGAATGTAGGGCCAGAGAATCGAGAAACAGGTTGAACCATTGACCTTGGAGAACGTGGGAGAAAAAAAATGTATGGACATAGGTCCAAAGACTTGGCAGTACCTGTCTCTTCCCTTACCTGTCCCAATCCCTGCTTTTGCTCATTTTATATTGCTGATACAAAAGCACAAAGTTGTAGTTTCCAGTTTTTCTTGGTGGCAAAATTATATGCAAATACTGAAAGTTTTCCCCATGCCCCCTGTTTTTGTTGTTGTTGGCTGGCAGATGCAGGGATCAAATCTTACGCCCTTGTCTGCTACAAAAGTAAGCATGTTTACCAGAGAAAAGCTAGAAACAATAAAGAAAGAATAAAAATACAACCTGCAATCTTACCACATAAAAAATCCACCATTTACATATTGTGAACTGTATTCTTGCAGGTCACAAAGAAAGTCTTCAAGCAAATTGTAATTAAATGATTGCCTGGGGGGGGGGGGGAAGAAGACAAAACAACTACAATTCCTTGA
>NW_007726568.1:337630-347539 GCF_000696425.1 Galeopterus variegatus | reverse complement strand
GGGGGGGGGGAAGAAGACATAACAACTACAATTCCTTGAAGTTGATACAACAAGCAAACAGAAAGGACATTGTTGGGTGGGAGCGGGGAGAGGGAGGAGGGAGGGAGGTTTCAGTAACGGGCCACAATATTCAACCACATTGTATATAGAAAAATAAAATTAAAAAATAAAAATAAAATAAATAAATAAAAATAAAAATGAAACAATCAAAAATAAAATAAAATAAAATAAAAATAAATGATTGCCTGAACAAGATGGGGAGGAGGGAGGGAAGGAAAGGCCATTGTGAAGGTCAGAATGAACAAAATCAAACCTCTTGTATCAACTGCCATCCAACTGCTTTAGTAAGCCTCATACATTTTGCAGCAAGCAGAGTGTCAGTTTCTAAAGATGGGGTGCCCGTGAGGCCCCCTCCTTCACCACTGACCATAGGCTTTGTCTCTACTTTGCTCTACACCTCCCCAAGCCTGGAGAAAGTCCTCTCAAGGGCCTTCAAAAACCCTGCATCTGCCCTAGAGAATCTCTCCAGGAGCCAGCCACCCATGCATGCCTGAACACATTCTCTGGACAACCTGTCATGGGTAGTGCTCCAAAAGCCATGGCCTTAAAGGACTCTCAAAACTCTTGGTTTTTCTCTGGAAATCACCCCCCACCCTGGTCCTCTTGGAGGGCTGCACCGCTGGAAGGCATAAGGAAAGATGAAGTCAAAGCATCACTGATGAGGCTTTCATTTGGGCTGAAATCTATCATCAGCCTGTCTTCTGCTCTATTGCATGTAACCCAATGTTATGTGTGTGTATGCACATATACATGTGCTTGTGATGTGTGGTTTAAATATTTTTTCCTTTGAGGAAGGGGAATGTTTTTCTCTTAAAATGATTTTTCAATTTGTTTTTAATAGAAAATCAATCAACAGTAGAGAAGAGCATACACAGTGAAAATTAAGTCTCCCCAACCTCTATTATCCAGTCTCTCAGTTCCCTTCCCCAGAGGCAGCCACTACTAATGATTTCTTGTGTATCCTTCTAGAGAGATTCCATGCCTATGCAAACATGCCCCCTTCAATCTACTCTATGTGACTAGAGTACATTTTTTCAGGTGGACATCTGAGACCATCATTCCCTCTTGAGGTTTCCAAATGCATGCAGGACAAAGATCCCAACTCTAACAGGGCCTCCAAAGTGCTGCCCAGATCTTTAGCCTCTTCTTGAGTCACTTTTTTGCTTGTATTGTGCTCCAGCCACACTGGCCTTCCTTCCATCCCTATCTCAGGGCCTTTGCACATGATGGCTGCTCCACATGGGTGCTCTCTCCCTTTCCTTTGCCCAGCTAAGTTCCTTCTGGTGTTTGTTTACATGCCACTTCCTCAGAGAGGCCTTCCTGACTTCCTCCTCTACATTGAGTTTTGACTATCTTCTCAGCAGAGCAAGATCACTTTTTTTTTTTTTTGTGGCTGGCCGGTACCAGAATCCAAACCAGTGACCTTGGTGTTATAAGGCTGTGCTCTAACCAACTGAGCTAACCAGCCAGCCCAGATCACTTCTTTTAGAGCATTTTCCATAACTTGTGATTGTGTATTTATTTGTGAGATTGTGTTTTTAATGTCTGTCTCCTGACTAGACTGTAAGCTCCCTGAGGGCAGAGACTACAGCACCCCACACAGTGTTGGCACACAACATCCTGGCACACATTATTTTGATAAATATTTGTTGAGAGAATATATGAAGTCTTGGCTGAGTATTTGGTTGATTTGGAGGCAATTGTGTATTTTCTGCTTTTTAACTTGAAAAATTTATGAAAAATTTCCAATGTACATAAAAGTAGGAAGAACAGTACAATGAACTTCTATATACACATCATCTAGATTCACCAGTTGTCAAGATTTCGCCACCTTTACATGACTTTTCCCCTCTTTTACTTATTTTTTCTCTAGCCTTCTAAAGGCACAGAAACATTAGCTACCATTTATTGTTTATTATGTGCCAGTAACTGTGCTAAATATTTCTTACATATATTGTCATTTAATCCTCTCAACAACTCTGCTAGGCAGGCATTATTAGCTCAATTTTGGAAATGAGGATGCTGAAACAGCTTAAGTTACTTCGTGCAGTGTCCCCAGCTTAGTAGGTGGAAACCTAGGACTCCAACATGCATGTCCTCAACTACCAAACATGGCTTGTTGTAGATTTAATCAAACACACTTCTCTCCCACCTTCCATTTCTTCTTCATACCTACAGATTTTTTTAAATGTTTGAAGCATTTTTATTGTGCCAAAACTGTAAGGTAAGGTAAATGCTCTCATGCCTGTGAAAGGAGAACAACAATTGGCTTTATTATTCCCCTATTAAAAAACCAATTTGTCGGGCTGGCCCGGTGGCGCACTGCTACAGTGCACCGCTTGGGAGCGCGGTGGCGCTCCCGCCAAGGGTTCGGATCCCACATACAGACTGGCCGCTCACTGGCTGAGCGAGGTGCGGGCGCAACGCCAAGGGTTGTGATCCTGTTGCCGGTCCCGGTCCGGTACGGGTGCGACACGGAGGGTTGTGATCCGTTGCCGGTCACGAAAAAAGACAAAAAAGAAAAAAAAAACCAATTTGTCAACAAATATTTATTGAACCCTTTTTTTAATTGATCAAGCACCATGTTAAGAGTTGGGGAAATAGTGAGCAAAATCAGTATTGTCCCTGCCATCACGGAGCAGAGTCGCATCAGGTCCTCCAACATTAATTCAGAGAGTTTGTGGTTAAATCTATCCCATGTAAATATACTCCTGGCCTTCAGGTGAGGCTGTGGGTTTAGGATGAGAGAAGTAAGAAGGAGCAGCTGATGATAAGAATTCAAAATAGTCGACTCCACTATTCAAAGGCTTCTCCTCTGGCACTCTTTTCTACTTTATTTCTTTCCCTTTGTTTTGTGACTACCCTGGAGCAATACTGCTTTCATTTCCGATTGAACAAGGGAATGGAAAATATATAAAATTTGAAATTACTCTGATAGCTAAAGAGGACTGCTGTGTACAGTTGTGCAGTTCGTGTACTGCACAAAGACACCTGGTTGAGGAGCTGGTTGGAGCTGAAATCCAGCCCAAGTCCCACTTGCCAAGCTGTGACCTCAGCCTGGGGCTCTGCTAGCCCTGAGAAAGGGCTCCTCCTTCCTACCAAGCTTCCCCTGCAGACCCACTGTAGCCAGAGGTCCGTGAGCTACAAAGGCATGACATGAGCTTGAGATAGCCCTCTCAGTAGAGCCAGAAAAAGAATGTAAAGGGCGATAGTTGAAACTGCTGGGTCAAATCCAAATTCTGGATTATGTGCAAAATTCACTATTTGTGCTCTCCCTATCTCCCATTGACTCTGCTGATGGAATGCAGAGTGCCCGAAGGTTTCCATGGCAGTAAGAATATAAGCATTTGTTCAACGTAGGAACAGTGCATGGTAGTTAAAGTCATAAGTTGGTAGGACACATATTGTGACTTGAGACATCCTGCTAGTATGTAACTGGAAAGAATGGGAAGAATTGGTAACAATTTTCAGGTGGTTTATTTCTTTGACTTAATTTCTAGAGTTAAGTTGATCACCTTATCATAATGATGAAGAAAATAATAACAACACCATAGCCTTCTAAGAATAAACCCAAATGTTTTCCACATAGAACACATTCACTGTTTTTATTATTGTGCATAGTAATATTAATAGTTTCCATTTACTGAGCACAGATATGTGCAGGGCATTGTACTGAGAGTTTTACTTACATTGCTTTATTTAACTCTCTTCATAGCTCCATAAAGTCGGTATTATTATCTCAGTGTTGTACATAGGGACACTGACACTTGAGCTACCCAAGGTCATATAACAAAGAAGTGGTGCAAGTGGAATTTGACTCTTGCATATTTGACTCCAAAGCCCACACATACACCTACCATCTTATGCACGTCTGTTTTGGGAGGAGGGATCTGTTCAGTCAGGCTCCTATCATGACCTGGGCACCCACTGCACAAATTTCAGACTTCTATTAAAGTATTTCCAGTCTCCTCCAAGTTGGAATCTTTCTTAAATACCGGTTGCCCTCATAATGCATAACTGATGACCAGGAATCCTGCTTGGGTGCCGCAGCTGACTGATCACTCTTTCTTAGTTAGTATAACCACAGTTCACACTTATGCCACAAGTTCCAAACCAGCCATGGCCTTTTCTCCCCACCAACCTCATTGCTCAGCAGAAGCACTGACATCAGAATATAAAAAATCTCATAAGGATTTTTCTCTTTGACAATCTCCTCATAGGCGTCCATAAGAGAGGACAGTAATCTAAAAGAACTAAGACAAGAAATTTGTGTGTAACAGGATTTGGGGGGATCAAAGAGACTTCAGTTGAACAGGATGAAGAATGTAATTCTGTGGGAAGTTGGGGCAGGAGGTGGTGGCCCTGAGAGATGGTTTTCATGGTCTTTAGATCACAGGAATGATCAGGAGTTGGCTGTAATTATTTTTTACTTTGGGTTCAAGTGAGATCATTGGTTTGTGATTCTTGGCTAGCATGGTATTTTATTTCACCTTTTAATCTAAGGAGCCTGTAGCTTTTCTAATACAAAGTTCTTGGCCTCATGATAATAATAACTCATATTTGTTTTACACTTACCCTTTACTATTTTAAGCACTTTATAGACCACTTTACAGATGAGACATAGACTCACAAAGTGTACAAAGTTGGAATTACGTAGGATGAATACGTCTAGAGATCTAATGTATAACATGAGAACTATAGTTAATAATATTGTATTGTATGGATTGTATTGTATACTGGTATTTGCCAAAAGAGTAGATTTTAGGTACTTTTATGCCCCCCCCAAAAAAAAGAAAAAGGAAAAAGAACAGTAACTCTGAGATGATGGGTATGTTAATTTGCTTGACTATAGTAATCATTTCACTATGTATATGTACATCAATATAAATATATCAAAACATCATGTTGTATACCTTAAATATACACAATAATAACAAAAAAAGACAGAGGCTCAGGAAGGTAAATAACTTGCTCAAAGTCACATAGCTAATAAGTGGTGAAGCCTGGATTCAAAACTAAGCAGGCTGCCTCCAGGCTGGGCATTTAACCACTACGTGATGTACCCTCTAAATTCCCGTGGGGAATTAAAGATGCTAATACAATCCAGGCTGCATAGAGAGGTTGTTAGCCAGTGAATGCCTCTTGCCCACTTTTTGTTTCAAAGATGAGAAGTTTTCCCAAAACATCCCTGGCCTCTATCTTGCCTCCACTCCTTCCCTGGGGACCTGAGTGGGAAAGGAAAGGGACATGCGTGGGGCCTATCCTCTTTACACATTTTGCTCTGCTCCTCCAGGGGCAGGTCTTCCTGGGGGGTGGAGTGGGGAGGCCTTCAGTGGTCCAATGCTCCAGACCATATAAGTCTGCCTAAGTTTGGGGTTCAGTATGAGAGGGCCCTTTGCCCTACATAAGCCACAGTTTCCAGATAAGCTTGATAAAGGGGATACTGTGGCCCCTGTTTGGTTATTCCTTTGTCTACTTTCTAAGTTGATCTAGAGCTTAGATGGAGAAGAGGGAGTATGTATTCTCACTGCATCCTCAATTAACAGCAGTTAAGGGAAATAAATAAATAAATGTGGATAAGTCATAAGAAATCACATGAATTAAAGACTCTTGATTTAACCTCCAATGAGCCCACCCCTTTCCAGGGTAACCAGTTCATTAATTAAGCTTAAGAAGGAGAATATAGCCTGTGCTTTGCTTATATGATCTCATTAAACTCCTGTTACAAGCAGGTGAAATGAGATTTATCATCCCTGTGTTGTCATAAGGAAACTGTCTCTTATTCAGTCAATAAATATTGTGTTTGGCCCACAGCCAGGCCTTGTTCCAGGAGGCTCAGAGAGGTCATGGGAATTGCTCAAGGTTATGGAAGAGCTAAGATTTAAAGCAGGTCTGACAAATGACATGGGTTAGGCTTTCCTTGAAGAGAAGGGAGAGTAGGAACAAATAAAATAATGATAAAAAACACATTTTGAGCTCTGATTATATACTGGTGTGAAACTTTACACCACTCAGTGCTTTGTGATACATTATCTCATTAAATCTTTGCATCGCCCTTATAAAGTAGGTATTGTTATCTCCATTACACACACGAAGAACCTAAGGCTCAGTTATGTTTAATAATTTTCCAAAGGCCACAAGATACACGGCAGAGCTCCCGTTGTAATCCAGGTCTTTTCATTCCAAACATTTAGCCCGTGAGCAGTACTACTTTTGTTCTCCTGGAGCTTACAAAGACAGTCGGGAGGCATAGCCTCTGACATGACATCAGAGCACCTCGAAACCATTAATTACCAAGTGCAGATCAACCTGCTGGGTGTGCATGGAGGTGCTGAAGAGCGGGAAAGAAAGCCAGAGGAAGAGGTATGTGGGAGGAAAGGTTGGGGAGCAGAGTGGAGTGATTAGCATTGGGGAGGTTCATCCAGACTTCACGGAGAGGAATTTTCATCCAGGTTTCAGCTGACAAATGCTTGATTATGGCAAAGAAAAAATAACATGGCAAATTGGAAAATCAGGGATAATTTTTGAATGGTATGAATTTATACATGGCAAGTCAGTTTTATAAAACGAACAAAACAATAGCAGCAACAACAAATCCCCATCCCCTCTGAAACTGAGAAACTGCCCGGTTGAGGAGATGGGCTCCATCCAGGTCTTTTTCCTCCTCTGCAGGTCATGGAAGAGTGCCAGCTCATTCTAGAATTTCTGGCACATAGATGATGGTCAATACATGCTTGTTGAATTGAACTAACTAAAGGCCATGATACCAACTGAAAAACATATTCCCCACATATAAGGCATTCCTGTTTGCTATCTTGCTGCCTACACGTCATATTTCATCTGCCTTTGGCTCTGAGTTATCAAACTAGTCTTTTCCTTGAGGAAACCTCTCCCCACCTTTCCCTATACAAATCACTCTGCTTCCCTCATTCTAAACTCTCTCTAGAACAGGCTCAATCACTCTTTGAATCCCTTGCATTCTTGATCTTTCTTCATAGCCTATTGATTTCCTTGTTCTTAGATACAGCTGAACTGGCTATGTGCTTATTCTACATTTTTCATCTGGAGGATGTGTGGAGAGTCTCATTTGCTCCCTCTGTAGACAGCGAACAAATATTTGCATAAAGGGTGTGAACGAAACCAAAAGGAGCAACACCTAGTGGCAGCATGCCTTAATTGTAGGCTCAAATTTTGACAGCAAATTAACTTCTTGAAAGTTGATCTTTAAAATTAAGTGTGTATAGTAACGAATAGCATTTCAAGGAGGAAAGATTCTTCCATATGCTTGGTTTAAATAGATATGTAGCTGGTTTTGCCCAGGGCGAGTGATCCAAGAGGGAACAAGGGGGAAGATGCATTGTCTTCCATGACCTAGTCTCAGAAGTCATGTACTGTCACTATTGTCTCATTCTATTTGTTAGAAGTGGGTCATTAAGTCTGGCCCACACTCAAGGGAAGGGGAAGCAGGCCCCATCATTTGAAAGCAGAATTGTAAAAGAAATTTGTAGGTGTATTTTAAAACTACCACAACCACTGTAACTTCAACACCTGGTTACAGAGCCTGACACATAGTAGGAGCTCAATAATGGTTTACAAAAAGAATGATATTCTCTCTCCTGAAGTTAGATTCATTAGCAGTGGGACAGTGGCACTAAGGCAGGCAGTCACACTGAGGAATGGCCATTTGAGGCTTCAGTCAGCTTTAGTGTCTTCTGATATGTGGACCATTTTGAGAAGCGGTTCATCCGTACACACAAAGTGTGAGCTGCTGGGATTCCATTAGGTGTTGGCATAAACCTGGCAGAAGATATAGAAGGTCTCAGAGGTTCATAGGCATTTTGTTTTGCTAGTGAATTAGAATTATAAGTGAATATTTATAATAGGGACCTTTAACATAATTATTATTATTTTGAGGAGCAGCTACTTTACATAGCTCTGAAGACTTGGGATCATATTTGTGTGTAAGATCAAGTAGATTCAGATTAGAGTGGGTGCCATGGCATATAAACCATGCTGGAGCGTGAGCAGATGGGGTTCTTTAATGCAGTTCTTTAAATCTCTGATATTCTAAGAGAGAAGATGGTGGGTGTTCGGTGCAGCAACCTTGGAGGTGCATCAATCAGCTCTCCCTTCAAGAAAGAACGTGACATTCACCTGGGAGGAGTGCAATTAGCTGCAGTGCCTTTATTTATTTATTTTTTCCTTTTTGTGTTTTTTCGTGACCGGCAACGGATCGCAACCCTCGGTGTCGCGCCCGCACCTCGCTTAGCCAGTGAGCGGCTGGTCTGTATGTGGGATCCGAACCCTCGGCGGGAGCACCACCACGCTCCCAAGCGGCACACTGTAGCAGTGCGCCACCGGGCCGGCCCCAGCTGCAGTGCCTTTAGAATCCACCATAGCTTTTGAGCTGAGGTTATGCTCTTCCTGGACAGCTCCCGGTCAATGACTGAGCTTGGTGAGGTTGGGCCTAGCTATTTCTGCCTAATGCTGGAGTCCTCGAGTGAGCAATTTTTGCTCCAAAGCTCCATGTTGAGTTGGCCAAGACTACGTCAGATCTGTGTTGTGATCTGAGGCTCTCCCAGCCCAATCCTGCTGCCTCCTCCTTTATCTTTCACAGGTGTCTCCTCTCCCCAGTAAACTTCTTGCTCTCTTACCTCTATCTCAGGTTCCTGGAGGACCTGAGCGAACACAGTAAAGACTGTGAAGAGGACTTGTTGTTATGGCAACTAACCACTTGAAGACCTTTAAGATCTCCCAGCCCAGGCTTTGAGAAATATGACCTTAGCCCCCATAGCTGCTGCATCTGATACTCACCTTCTCTCCTCTTGGAATACCAGGGATTTAAAGAACTGATTAAGGAGCCTTATTCTGCTCTCCCTCCACTACCGTTTATGTGCCATGGCACCCACTGTGCAATTTATTTTGGCAGAAGTTTCAATTGCTTATATTATATTATAACCCAAGGGGTAGGTGAAAGTTAGGTTGTCAATTTGTAGATGAGGACATCTGTGTCAAGGCTTCCCAGGAACTCAGAGAAAAAGCACGAATGGGCTTGCAAAACAAGCTCAGAGCAGAGTTGGAGTTGTGTTTGCTGCTGTGCTTGCCTGCTGCTGGGTCGCCGGGATGCAATCTCACTGTGCACCGTACCATTTATTGCAGGTAACAGAGCTTGCTCAAGTAAAGGACAGCAGAGTGCAGTGGTTAGTGCTGTGGAGGCAAATAGGCCTGGGTTTGAGCCTGGCTGTGCTATCTACTAGCTTTGTGCCATTGGACAAGTTACTTAAGCTCTTTATTTCTCCATTTCCTCATTGGAAAGATGGAGATGATAGCATGTCTACCTCTTAGATTTGCTGGGAGGATTGAAAAAGTTAATTCTTATAAAGTTCTCAGCACTGTGCATGATTGAATTAGGCAGTTCTCAGTTGTAAGCGACAGAAACTGACTCAGGTTGATTGAAATATAAAAAGAATGAGTCGAAAAGACAGTGGGCAGCTCCCAAGTCCCAGGAGAGACTGTAGAAGCAGCTCAGAAAATAGATCGGGCCGGCCCGGTGGCGCACTGCTACAGTGCGCTGCTTGGGAAGCGCAGCAGCGCTCCCGCCGAGGGTTCAGATCCCACATACAGACCAGCCGCTCACTGGCTGAGCGAGGTGCGGGAGCAACACCGAGGGTTGCGATCCTGTTGCCAGTCCCGGTCCGGTACGGGCGCGACACTGAGGGTTGCGATCCGTTGCCGGTCACGAAAAAAGACAAAAAGGAAAAAAAAAAAAAAAAAAAAAAAAAAAAAAAAAAAAAAATGGCAGCAGCCAGGATGGAGTAAAAATCATGCCACAAAATAAGCTTGGTGAGG
>NW_007726568.1:287388-337508 GCF_000696425.1 Galeopterus variegatus | reverse complement strand
TTTTAAAAAAAAAAAAAAAAAAAAAAAAAAAAAAAAAAAAAAAAAAAAAAAAAAAAAAAGAAAATAGAAACAATGGCAGCAGCCAGGATGTAGTCAAAATCATGCCACAAAATCAGCTTGGTGAGGGTGCTGCTGCTGCTGTGGTGTGTCCCACTGCCTCTGCCACTGCCTTTCCCAGTTGTAGACCCCAGACCCTGTCCTGGTCTTGTTGCAACTGCTGCCTGGACATGTGATGTGGCTGTGTCAGCCACCAGAATGGCTTCTCTGCGATCCTCAGCATCTTCCCCATCTACTCCCCCCTCCCCTTCTCTCTCTCTCTCTCTCTCTCATCTATCACTATCTTTTTCTTTCTCTGTCACTCTCTCCTTCAAACTTTCTCTCTCCGCTGGCTAGTTGTCCCTGTCAAATAGCTGTACCAAATCTTTCCTATTAAAAGAAAAATACACGATCACTCTTTCACTTCCTTTTAATCACCTCTCTCCTTCTTCAGACTTCTGGAAAGTTTGTTTTTGTTTCTCACTTCGGTCTGGCTTCCACCTCTTTTGCTCTGCCCAAGGTCGCCAATTACTTCTCTATTGCCTTGCCAGGGTCAATTTTTCTGTCCTCCTACTTGACCTCCTGGCAACACTGGATTTTGTTGACCGTGACCTCCCTTTGAAACTCTTTCCTGTTCTCGGCTTGGTGATGCCACACTTTTCTGGCTCTTTTTCTTTCTTGGACCTCATCATCTTGGTATTCTTTGTAGGCTTTCATTCTCTGTTTACCTTCTATATTTATTTTCTAGGGCTGCCATAACAAAGCACTACAAACCATGTGGCTTAAACAACAGAAATTTATTGTCTCACAGTTCTGGAGGCTGGAAGTCAGAGATCAAGGTGTTGGCGGGGTTGGTTCCTTGGTTTGTAAAAGTGTCACCCTGATCTCTGCCTTCATCTCCGCATGGTGTTCTCCCTGTGCGAATGCCTCTGTGTCCAAATCTCCCCTTTTTATAAGGACACCAGTCATATTGGATTAGCCTCCCACCCCCGATGAGCTCATCTTAACTAATTACATCTGCATTGACCCTATTTCCAAATAAGCTCACATTCTGTGGTCCTGGGGCTTAGCATTTCAACATATGAAATTTTGGGAGACATAATTCAACCCATACCACCCTCTAAACATCGCTTTCCCTTGGTCCCCTCCTTAGCCTCCCCTGAGAAACTTCATCTAAACCCACAGCTTCAATTACCACACCACCTTACAGTGATGATACCCAAAGGCATCTCTCTAACCCAGTTCTCTCCCCACTGAGCTCTGGAGGGACAGATCCAATTACCCAGAGGTCATATTTGGATATTTATAGGTCCTTTTAAATTTATAATGTCCCAGACTGAATTGATATTTTCCTCAAAGCTGTTCCTTCTCATGAGTTGCCTGTCCTAGAGACTGGCTCCACGAACACCTGGCTCCTCCAGCTGGCACTAGAAATGACTCTAGAAGCTCATCCAGCTCATCACCTCTCACCCCCTTCCAGCCAGCAAGTCCTCTCAATTCTACTGCCTCAGTAGCTACTGCATGTCTCTTTTTCTCTTTTTTCCTGCTGTCACTTCTTTGGTTTAGTTTGCATCTCCTTTGGCTTGAATTATTATGATTAATAATGACAATAACAAGCACTTATTGAGTGCTTACTCTGTGCCAGGCCTTTACATGAGATGCCTTCTAGTCTTGCCCCTTTTCATACTTTCCTGCTCCCAGAAAGATCTCTATGAAACATAAATGTAGCAATTATGAAATGTTTACTTCCCACAATTCAGATGATCAAGAAAAATATATATTTTTTCCTATAATTCAATTTAAGAATTATTTTGAATTTTCATTCTGGTGACAGAAAAACTAATTGCAGAAAATATTGAGAAAATAACTAATTTCTGCTTGAATATTTCCATATTCATCATTTTCTCTTTCTTATAACAAAAATCCTAGAACTGGGTAATTTGTAAGAAAATGAAATTTATTGCTTACAGTTTTGGAGGCTGGGAGTCCAAAGTCCAGGGGACAATCTGGTGAGCATCTTCTTTGGTGATGGCTTTACAGCAATGCAGGGGTCTCACATGGCAGAAAATGGCAGAGCAGAGAGAGAGAGAGACTCTCAGTGCTATCCTTTTAAAGCCCTCAGAACCACGCCCCTGACCACCATTGTTAATCCATTCACTACTGCATGGTCTTACAATCTAATCACCTCTTCAAGGCCCCACCTTTCAATTACCATAACAGGATTTCCCACCCTCCCAACAGTCACAGTGGGGGCCAAGTTTCTAATACACAAAACTTTGGGGACACAATTCAAGCTTCGGTGAGTTTGAGGGGACATTCAATCTGCAGCAATTTCTTAATATTACAATTCTTAGTATTAATAATAATATTGAGACCATTATTTTTCTTGGCAGCATATGAGTGTATAAAACTTTTAGTCAGCTCCCTATTTATGAATCTTTAGATTGTTTGCAGTCTTTTGCTATTACAAAATCTCTGTGATACATGCCAGTATAACTATAGGGAAAAGATCTCAAAATGGAAATCCTGGAATGAAGTGTATGTGCATTTAAAATTTTGATAGCTATTCCCAAATTGCCTTCCAAAGACACTGTACCAATTCATACTACCACGAATAGGATATGAAAATGCCTGTTTCCTCACATCAGCTCCAACAGTGGGTATTCTCAAACTTGTAAATATTTGCCCTATTTTGTCTTAACTGTATTTCTTTAATTATGAGTGGGTGAACATTTGTTCACTATCTACTGCTTTTTAACCTACCTTTTCCCCCATGCAATTTAACGTGAATATCTTTTCATTTAAATAAGTATGCATTCACTCTAGATGTACTTTTAGAAGTATAGTTCTAGTTACAAACCTGTAAGACCACACTAGACAGAAAGAATCTTTTCTTGCAATTAAAGTCGAATGTTTGTGACTAAGAATTTTTAGGTGGAGCCTGTGCCTTAAAATACACATTCAATAAGCAAACAGTCTAAGCCAGCACTGCCTCAAAAGATGTATCACATACGTAATTTTAGATTTTCTAACAGCCACATTAAAAAAGTAAAAAACATATCAATTTAATTCAATAATATATTTTAACCCAACATATGCAAAATAGTGTCATTTCAATATGTAATCAGTATAAAATTATTAATGAAATACTTGACCGTTTTTTCGTTGTTCTGTTTTCTAAATCCAGTGTGTATTTTACATTTACAGCATATCTCAGTTTGACTAGCCATATTTCAAGTGCTCAATAGCCACGTGTGGCTAGTGGCTACTGTACTGGACAGCAGAGAAAAAATGTTATAAAGAATCTTGCGAGTGCATAGAAGCCACAATTAGTACCCAAGTAGCCTAAATGGTGCATGACAACTTGCCTAGCTTTTTGAGGCAAAGTTCAGTGCCTTTTAGAGGGGAGGTACTCAGTCAAGGTTTGTTTTTCTAACTGAGTTATTTTTATTTTTTCAATTGAACGTTCATACTTGTTTTATGCAGATGGTCAAAATACCACATTGTAGCAATGAATTATTTTGTTAGTCATGAAACAAAAAACAATTCACACATTTTACTTTGTTTTTCAGAAGTGAGAGATGTTTTAAGAATGTGTTTTCACAAGATTTGCCAAAATTTTTTCATAGCACAATAGCTTTTTTTTTTTTCCCTCTTCCTTTTGGAGAATTGTTGAGTTGATGAAGCTTTTAAGATAGGTAAGAACAGATGCGTTGACACAGTTTGGGAAAGCAAAAACAATTTTACTTGAAGAAAAGCTCTCAGGGAAATGACAATGTCCCAAAGATGTTAGAAACCCAGTTATAGGAAGTATTGAATCTTCAGCAGACGTTGTGATTTGGGTTAAGAGCCAGCAGAGCTCGGGGGAACTCTGACGCCCTCCAAATATCACAATGCAGTATTAGAATCAGACTCCCTAAATTGATATTTCTTAAGGGGATTTACGTTTTAATTAGTTGCTCAAAATTTGCTCCCTGCTATTGTCTGAATGTGTCCCCCAAAGTTCATGTGCTGGAAACTTAATCCCCAATGCAACAATGTTGCCAGCTGGGGCTTTAAGAGGTGATTAGGTCATGAGGTTCTGCCCTCATGAATGGAATAATGCCCACCATTGTGGGAGTGTGTTTGTTGTTGTGGGAGTGGGTTCTTGGTAAAGAGATGAGTTTGGGCCCCCCTTCCTCTTTCTCTCTTTCTCACTCTCTCTGTCTCTGTCTGTCTGTCTGTCTCTCTATCTCTCATGCTCCCTTGCCTTTTTACCTTTATTCAGGGGATGGTGCAGCAAGAAAGCCCTCCCCAGATGCAGACCCTTTAGACTTCTCAGTCTCTAGAACTGTAAGAAACAAGCTTCTTTAAAAAAAAATAAATTACCCAGTCTGTGGTATTCTGAAAGCAACACAAACCAGACTAAGACACCTGCACAATTGGTCCTTTAGGCAAATATTAATACCATTTACTTCTCCCTGATTTTAATGCTTCAAAACCCACCAATTTAGGGAAGGAAATAAAAGTGTTCTGTGAAGTTACATAAGTGATTCATAATGTGATGTGGGAAAGAAACTCTTTTTATTAAAATGATATCAGTGTTCAATTCAAACATGGAAGCACTAACACATTAGAAATGGATTTAGGGAATACTGGCTGGAAGAGCCCTTATACACCATCTAGTTCAGTCCAATCCATTCATCTTACAAATTAGAAAACAGGCCCAGAGAAGTGGAGAGACCTGCTTAAGGTCACATGGATATTCAGAGGTCTAGAGTTCAGACTTGCTGATTTCTAGAGCAACTTTCTTCTTTGATAAGAACGATAGCCAACATTCACTGAGCGCTTGCTAAGTTCTAGGATCTGGGCTAAGGGCTTTTCATAAATTTCAACAGTTCACAAAATCCTTGACATATAAAGTATTTCAAATTTAAAGCAAAAGTCATTTCTCTTCTCTAACAATTTTTCTCTTGATTTTCTTTTTTTTTTGCTTTCTTAAACAGAAGTTGCTGACGCACAAGTCATTCTCCACTTCCAGATTCAAAGTCTGCAAAGGGCTCCTAGGTATACTCCACTGGGCTGTGTTTTGAAAGCTAAATAAGCATTAACTTATTCACAACAAAAACCTGATATATTTCTATCAAGGTTGCAGAGAGGTTTGGAAAACATTGCTTCTCCCCGCCCCCATTTTCCTTCCTTAGTTTGTTCACTAATTACTGCTTCCCACTCTTCCTTCCTTTTTCCCTTTCTTTCCTCTCTCCTCCCCCCTGCATTTCCCCCTCCTTCCTGTCCCCTTCTCTCTCCCTCCATTTCTCCCTTCTTTCCTTTCTTATTTCCATCCTATTTTAGAAAGTGAGGTATTTAAGGGCATTTTCTGTTGAGATTCCTAACTTTTTTTGATTTGTTTTCTTGGGTATATAGAATGTTGGAATGCAAGGGCTTTAGGCATCATCTGCAGGGAAGTGGGGATTCAAAGAGGTACAGGATTTTGCCTGAGGTCAACTAAATGAAATCCTACCTGCGATCAGAAAGCTACTACAAAGTAGGAGTCCAGTCAAACCCAGGTGGACAGCTATCAGAATAGCAGAGGCAATGTCTGATTGGCTCTGGAGGTGCCATCCTTTTTTAGTAACTTAATTCAATCTCACACCAGCAAGTTCTTCAACATCACTTGAAGGAGTCCAGGATTCCCTGCCAGGAGCCTCAGAGTAAAAAGCAAACCTCTAATCATATCAGCACTTCAAAATCCCTGGACCTGAGGGCTGGGTAACTAGCAGGGCTTACACAGAGTAGGTTCTCAGAGATACAAGGGGTCATGACTTGTAAATACACATGAGAGGAGGAAGCAGGACTTTGATTAACCTGTGCCTTAAAGGTCTACAGGACATTCGATTGTGGGATAAAACCAACACATTAAGGAGACTCGAAGGGGGAAAACTTGAAACTGGGTTTGCTCTTTGGTAAACCCAGGTTTTCAAGTCCTCAGTGACAGGCTGGTGAGGTTCTCAACCCTGAGACATTTACTTTCCCATCCCAGTAGACTTTGGTAAAGGAATCTCCAAAGTCTGGTGTGGAAGCTCAATGAATGAACCAAAGAGGGTGAGCCTGGGAGGTGAGTATCAGGCCAAAGATCACTTAGTAACCTAGAAACAGATTCTCAATTCTAGGTCCTAACCTGAGAAGGCCAATATGTGGCAGCCTGACATTTGTTTTTCAGAAGCAGCTTTTTATGGCAGAGGCTGCCCGAGCTAGGAGATAAGCCCATGTGCCTTCTGGGCCTCCATTGCTCCCCTTGTAAAAGGAGAGAATTGTCCCACATGACTGCCAAGGTCCTATCTATATGTAAAAACCATGTGATTCTTGAATCATATTAAAATAATAAAATGACATGTGATGCAATTGCTTAATTTTTTATCGTCCTGATTTTTTCCCATCCCAGTGTGTGGCCTGTCTGAACTGACTAAATTTAGGGGAATAACTTTGATGCCCCAAATCACTTGTAGGAATTTTATCTCACAATTCTTCCCAAAGGACATTAGGGCTGCTACATTCTCTTTGAGATCTTTGCCTAGAAAATGATCTAGAAGCAGAGCACTATTAGAGGTTAGCAGTGATAGTGGAATGTTGCCCACTGGGCTCAAAATAAGGACAAACTCCTTCACGGGGCTTGCAAGGCCCAGCACCATCCGCCTCTGCCTTGCTTTCCAGTCTCATCTCACACCGTCGCTTTCCTAATTTAATTTATTCTGGGTACACAGCCTTCTCTTTAGTTCCTTGAAGGCACAAAAATCTCCTAACTCAGGACCTTCCCGTAGGCTCTTTTCTCCACTGGAGCTTTCTTCCTCACTTTTGGTCTGCTTGAATGATTTGGGCCTAAATATCACATACTCAGTTAAGTCTTCACTGACCACCTCATGTAAACTGATACTGGGCCACCCTGTCCTTTTCTCTTTAGAGCACGTTATATATCTTGTGATTATACAGATCATTGTGTGTCTACTTTTATATCCGCCTCTCTAACGAGCCTGGAAAGTCCTTGAGATCAGGAGCTATCTCTTTTTTGTTTACCACTGTATTTCCTAGCACATAATAATCACTCAATAAATATTTACTAAATTAGCGAATGAATGAAAGCATTCACAGAAAATTCCCACCACAATCTGCCCTTATTGGTTGTTTATATATGACACAACCTATACAAACACTTGGTGAGACTGTCACTTTGACCCTGTTTTGGTGTTGTGGAAACAGCTATCGGTCCTCGGGTAAGTTGGCAACTATTCCAATTTGTGTTTATTCAGCCTGAATGGACCTCTTTAGTGGCTCAGTGGGAACACTACTGAACCAGTTAATGCAGCCTTGATTCTCTCAGTCTGAGTTCTTGTTAAAGTTCAGAGATGTTCTCCTGGCCAAGAAGATACCTCAGATTTAGAGTCTGAACTATAGTATCTTTAAGAGAGAAAATCAAGTGAATCTTGAGTGACTGATTTTACCTATAAATAAAAGTCAGAATTAAATCATATGTGGAATTACTACGTGGTCATCAGACTGCAATCAGTTTTGCTTAAATGTTGCTGGGACCACATGAAAAAGAAGTCATTTATTAGAACGGAATAGTTCCTTTTCAATTCTGTAGCAATCATGTCTCTTTTTTTTTTTCCCTCCCAGTCCATGGAAAGTGTTATCTCAGGCAGCTTTGTGCAGGAAGTTGGGTTTATCACTTCCTCACAGTTGTAGTTTGTCTAGGTCTTAACTACATGCTATCAGATTACATCAAAATGCAGGCCTTTGTGTGTTTAACTCATCAAAGGAGTAGACCCTCAGGACTTGATATCACCTCACTGCATATGCAGCCATGTAGCAAAACAAAGCCTATCTAAACAGGACACAACTATTTCTGTTGTGCGGCAACTCCGCTAGCTTGCGCTTGCAGAAATGTTCGGGTTTCAGGTGTCTGCAGTGTTTCACTTCTTGTTTTTATATTTATCTCTTTTTTAGACTTGCAGTCATTTGCCTGGTTGTGTGCAAGGAAGGAAAACCCAAAAATATTGCCTACAAGGGAGGAGGCAAGGTTGCTCCAATCCAGAGTCAGTTGCCAGGAGCGCTAACCTTCCCTCATCTCCTTGATTTTCACTGCAGAACCCAGTCTCTGCTGTCACAGTCTGGGCTTCAGAGCTGGCCACACAATGGGAGGTTGAATCCTGGCTGCTCTGCATCCTGGCTGTGTGTCTTCGGGCAAGTTAGTTTACCTCTCTGAGCTTCAGTTTTCCCATCTGAAAAATGGAGATAATAATAGCACCTACCTCATAGCCTTATGATATGGGACAAATGAAACAAATTACAGAATATGTGAAAAGTGCATGTAGAAAATGCTCCCCATAGGAGGGAGATCAGTATTTCAAAGCCTGAGGGAATCCAGTCCTCATGCCCTGCAGAGTGGCAAGACTAGCTGGCAGAGCAGCTCCGGGCTGGCCAAAGTTTCTCAGGCCGCACTTCCACCTTTGAGGCCTGGTTGCTATTTTCTTCTCCGTGGAGTTCCCTCTTCTCTGCGGTGGGCTGGCTGCCAGATGCTGGCCTCTATTGGCAGCCACCGGAAGCCAAGCAACTGTGAAGTAATACTTCTGCCCAGGGCTGGCTCCGCCCTGTTGACCAAGGTTTTTTAGATCTGCTCTGCCAACTCTGTTTAACGCCTTGCCTAAAAAGGACTTTCTCACCCAGCCCTGCTGCACTGGGAAATGGCTGACTGCCCCAGAGGGTTCCGACAAACAGCTTTCGGGGGACAGAAATGGTGGCGTGACTTCTTCCTTTCAGCTCAAGGCTTCAGGAGTTTGGGGGTCCCATTCTTGCAACAGCTCTCCAATACGATGCTCATTTACCAAAGGCAGATGTCAAAGGAAGAGCGATAGAGCTTGATTCTGTTAAATCTCTTCGAGCCAGTGGAATGTAATAAGGCACTCTTAAGAAAATTATTTGCATCAAGCCAGTATGCAAATTTTCACAGGCCTATGACCGGAAAGAAATTTAAGTTACAGCTAAAAAACTGCATAGTTTAAGAAAGTAAGTGTGTCTTTTTATTTTTCTTTTTGAAAATCTGAAACCATTTTGTATAGAAAATTGAAACAAGCTTAGTGCTTTATTGTGTCTTTATACTCCCATTATTCAGTAATGGCTCGCCGTCTTCGTAGCTTCCTCCCATGCAGCCCCTGAGGTGGCAGATGTCCTGTGAGCCATACTCTGCCTCAGCTGTTTAGAGGATCACTTCAGAGTCACCAACCCCCTCCGTTCAGTGCCGGCTGGCTTTGGGTTGGTGCTAGAGGTTCCCATCCACTGGATTTTGCCTCTGTGCCTGGCCCCTTGGGGTTAGCTCTTTGGCTATGTCTTTAGCTTTTGCCCCTGGATGCTGCTTCTCAGACTCCCCTTATTGGCTACAGGGCCAGTCTCACCTTACCTTCCAAACCCTATACATGATACAGACGCCCAGTGTGGACCCAGTAACCTGGGCCTCCCCTTGGCTGAGAAGAGACTTGGGGCATTTGCCTACATCCCTCTTAGCATGGCTGTGAATGCTAAGTGAAGACCAGCACTTTCTGTAGATTGATGAGATAAAAAATCTTTTTTTGTTTTTAATTACAAAAGTGATAAATGTGTCTTATTCACACACACACACACACACACACACACACACACACACACACACACACACACACACACACACACACACACACACACACACACACACACACACGCACAACCCTAAGCTCAGAAATATATAAAGTTTAAAATTTAAGGCCTTCATAACAACCTCTTAATGATAATTATTTGTTTTATACTATTTCACATTTATTTCAGTACATATAAAAGCATTTATTGTTTAAAAAAAAAGAAACGAAAATGGGATGCATACATACTCTTCTGAAACTTAAATGTTCTTCTTAACAGTATACCTTGGATACGTACAAACGTTGCTATACACAGATTTACCCCATTATTTTGTATGGTTATGGCTACTCCACAGTATAATGTATTATAATTTATTTACTCAAGTCCTTGCTAGTGGACTTTGGACTATTTCAGATTTTTTTTTTTTTTTGCTTAACAACCAGTGCAGTACTGAACATCCTTGTGCAAATATCTTTGTGCTCATGTATGAGTATTTGTGCAGAATTGTTGGGTTAAAGGTGCATACATTTTAAATTTTAATAAGCATTGCTATACTGCATACCAATGTACCAGTTTGCAATCTACCCACAAGTCTGAGAGGTTCTGTTTCCCCAAACAGTTATCAACTCTAATATTATCAAATTTTATAAATCTGATAAGCAAGAAAATCTTGTTTTCACTTGAGTTTCCTTTCTTATTCGTAAAGTTGAATATCCTTTTATGATTTTTTTTTTGCTACCTATATTCCCTCCTCTGTGAGTTTTCTGTTTGTGTCCTTTATCCAGTTTTCTGTTTTTTTTTTTTTTTTTTTTTTTTTTTTTTTTTTGCTGGCCAGTACAGGGATCAAACCCTGGACCTTGGTGTTGTTATCAGTGCCACGCTCTAATGTACTAAGCTAACCAGCTGATGTTATCTTTTTCTTAATGACCTATTAAGCATCAGGATGTTTTTGTCTACAAATATAGAATACTTACTAAAAGATAGTACTATGGTTTGAATGTGTACCCCAAAGTTTATGTATTGGAAACTTAATCCCCAATGCAACAGTGTTGAGAGGTGGGACCTTTAAGAGGTGATTAGGACATGAGGCAGAGCCCTCATGAATGGATTGAATGGATTAATGTCATTATTGTTAGTTATCCTAGGAATGAGTTAGTTATTGCAGAGTGGTTTCCTGATAAAGGAATGAGTTCAGCCCCTCCCCACCCCTTGCACGTATGCATGCTCTCTTGCCCTTCCACCTTTTGCCATGGGGTGACACAGCAAGAAGGCCCTCACCAGATGCGGCCTTGATCTGGAACTTCCCAGACTCCCAAACTGTAAGAAATACATCTCTGTTCTTTATAAATTACCTGGCATCAGATATTCTGTTATAGCAGCACAAAATGGACTAGAACAGGTGACATACTTACTGTTACTATATTCTATAACACAAAGTCTAGAGGTAGGGCATTCCAGGTTGGGAAGTGGCTTGCTGACCTTGGACATAGACTCTTTTTCTGCTCTATCTTGCTCAATATGTCCTCTTGTGGTTCAAGATGGCTGCCATAGTTCCAGTCCCCACATTCTAGACAATTATCTCCAAATCCCCCCAAAAGTTCTCCCACCTCCAAATCCTCAAGCTTCTCTTTTGATCATGAAGTAAAACTTTTCCTTGTAGACTTCTCTCTCCACAGCTCCCCCCAACCCCGCCAGGTCCCATTGGCCAGGATTGGGTCACATCTCCCTTTCCAGGCTGAGATGGTTGTGCATCTGCCATTTTTAATAGTACTTTTCCTGTTTGGTTGCTATGTTGTCTCCTGAATTAGTTGAAGCCAGCAAATGCAACTTGTTTGTAATGCAACAATTTGAATTTAGGGGCAAATGCTGTATCTGAAGTATAGTAATTGTACTTGACTTTGAATGATGTATCTTTAAAGGCTGAATGTATGACTTGAGCATAGGCAGCCCAGACCCTTAATATCTGGCCACTCTTAGCAAGTCATAATGTCACCATCTCAGTCCCCAACATCTGGATCGTCCCATGGCTTTCTCGTCTGAGCAGTCAAGGGTAGCATGACTGCACCTGGTCTGTGTAGCCACTGTTAGGCCGGCTAGGCAGAATTCCTAGACCTCCCCAGATGAGATGAGGGAGATTGGTTTTATAGGAACCAACACGTGGCTGTAACAATATCTACCCTTTTTGATGGATGCTGAGCCTTGACTGTAGCAACAAGAAGCTATAGCCTTCTTCATCCCTCTCGGGCCAGGGATCTCCCGTCTTAGGAGAATGGGACATAGCAGTTACACAATATTTTTCTTATTTCTTGTGAGTAAGCAGTCTCACTCAGAGGAAAGAGAAATCTGATCTCAGTTACAGCTTTTTTTGTCTTTTTCCGTGTCCGGCAACGGATC
Organism: Galeopterus variegatus; assembly: GCF_000696425.1. NCBI lineage: Eukaryota > Metazoa > Chordata > Mammalia > Dermoptera > Cynocephalidae > Galeopterus > Galeopterus variegatus. The sequence goes on along the minus strand of NW_007726568.1, from coordinate 325,436 downwards.
GCAACCCTCAGTGTCACCCCAGTACCGGACCAGGACCGGCAGCGGGATCGCAACCCTCGGTGCCGCTCCCGCGCCTCGCTCAGCCAGTGAGCGGGAACCGGTCTGTATGTGGGATCCGAACCCTCGGCGGGAGCGCCGCCGCGCTTCCCAAGCGGCGCACTATAGCAGTGCGCCACCGGGCCGGCCCTCAGTTACAGCTTTGTAACTAGCAAATTATCTTTTAATCAGACTGAGAGACCTCATATTCTCTACTCCCTGAGTCTCACTGACATCTTCTGGGCACCAAAGCTCTGGACTTTTTTTTAATAAAACTCAGGCTATGGACATGGGAGACTGAGTTCCAGAATCATTTAGCTGATTTTTATCCTTTTCCCTTGATCTATTCTAATTTCCTCTAATTCAACTACTCCAGAATGAAAGTTCAAGCAAATATCAGTCCTCCTCTTCTTCCCTCTTTCCCCTATTCCCTACTTCATGGCTAACACAACAGTTATAGGGATATCTAAACTGAGTGTTTATTAGGCTGAAGAAAGTATTCACTTTCATTTTTAACCACAGGGAATCCAGGACAACTATTATTTATATTTATCCCTAATCATTCTGTTTTTGTATGTTATTGTACATGGACTTAAAATTTTTCACTAACATATTTTTTTGCTGGTATATAGAAATATAATTGATTTTTGCATATTGACTTTGTATCATGCAACCTTGCTGTTAGTTTTAGCAGCTTTTTTGTAGATTCCTTGGGCTTTTCTACATGCAAAATCACACTGTCCGTGAGTAAAGACAGCACACCTCCTTCCTTTCCAATCTGGAAGGAAAGGCGCCTGCTCCAGGAGGATGCAGCCCTGCAAGCAGCCAGCTTGATGAGCAGCTTCACAGTTTAGCTTTCAGAAACTGCTCACCCTCTTGACGCGGCTGCCTCAAGCAGTGAGAAACTGTGCAGTTGCATGTGGTGGTCTTGTCTTGCCCTTTAGTTCTATGAGTTTTCTTTGCTCTTTCCTCTCTGTAGCTGAGACTTTCATTCCTTACTGGATGAGTTTGGTCTGAAAACTGGTTCACATAGAGAGAGTTTTTAGTGTCTACCTAATTTTTAAAGCATTTTTCTTCTGGCTGAAGAGACAAATCTGTCATCCTGAGGCAGTTCCACTTTTCTTACCTTTTCCATTTTTTTCTTTGTTTCTATAAGAAGCTGTTGCAATTATTTTGTCCAGACTCACCAGCCAGCTTTTCCAGTGGCTGATCCCTGATTTTTGCCAGTGACTGTTCACCAGCAAGTAATCTGGTGTCTTTTCCAAGTGAACTTCTGGGACTTGTTTTTCCGCATTTCTCAAAAGTTTATCCTTTTTCCCTTTGTCAAGCACTTTCTTGTGCTGGAAAAACCACTTTTGGTTTCCACACAGTTTCAATTTCTTCAAATTACTTGATGGTAACTTTGATTCTGTATCTTAATGACTTGTACGCTTGCTTTGCTTAACTATTTTATCCTCTAAATCTCACTTATTCTTTGTCATTAATTTTCTTTATCTCTCATTTACCTATTTTGGGGGTTACTTTTAGGGGGTATTTTTTTCTGGTTAGCTCCTTTCTTTCTTAAAATGAAAGGGTAAAATAATATCTAATCAAACTGTGCAGTAATTCTTAGACTTCCTTCATGGAAGCATTGGTGTAAGATTCTTCAGACTCGGTGGAACTTTGATTTTAGCAGACTTTGGTGAAAGAACACATTTTTCCATTGCTATACAGAAGGTACACCAGAGGGTCAGAATGGAAATCTGCCCAACGAGGGGCACTTTCAAGCACAGGGATAATCCTGGATTTTTTCTGTTGTTGTTGTTGATGTTCTTTTTTCACTTTTCCTTCCAGTTTGCTTTTGTATTCCCTTGCCTCCAAAACCAGGTCATTTTCCTTGAATCCTTTTGGTTTTTGGAAAACAGCATGGGTAAATGGAAGAAACATGGACTTTGGAGTACAAACAGACCTGAGTTTCAACACCACTCTTTCTGGTTACATACCCTTTTTGTATTTTGATTTTTCTTTTCTAAAGAAAAATAAAACATAAATAATATTCACAAGGGACCTAGCATAGTGTCTGGCCCAAGGAAGACACTCAATACATGTTACTTATGACTACTATTACCATTATGTCTTTACGTGTCTATTACCTTTGATTCTTATGTCTTAAGAATCAAAGGTACTATCAAGTAATTTGAAGAAACTGAAACTGTGAGGGGGCAGTAGAAACCAAATGTGGTTTTCCCAGCATGAGAAGCTGCTTGATAAAATAAAAATGATTAAAAAAATAGATAAAGTTTTCAGAAATGGGGGAAAAACAAGTCCCAGACATTCACTTGGAAAGGACATCAGATTAGAAAGAAAGTTATGTCTCTAACTTTTTTTCCCCACTCTCTCTAATCACTTGCCGTTCATTATTGGGCTTGGATGAGTCCGTACATTTATGATCTTTGAAAGAGATGGTTTTCCTCTTCTTCTCTCTTAATATTAGGCCATCACTGTAATGTATCTTCCACAAAAAAAAAAAAAGATAGAGAGAGAAGCTTCTGCAATTTTAGCCTAAATCACAAGGAAATGAATGTCTCCAGAATCATAGTTGAGTGTGTCCAGAATTGTAGTGTTAGAGCCTAAAAGTATCATAGAGACCAGCTGCAGATGAGCTAACTGATGTAGCAAAGATAAGCAATTTGCCAAAACCCCATCGAAGAGTATATGTGGATCCTGAGGCTTCCTAACTTTAGGAAAATAATTTTATTAAATTGAGGCAAAATTCATGCAACATAAAAGTAACCAACTTAAAGTATACAACCCAGTGGCACTTAGTACATTTACAATGTTGTACAACCATCAACTTCGTCTAGTCCCAAACCGTTTTCATTACCCTATACCCATTAAGCAGTCATTCCCCTTTCCCCTCTCACCTGAGTCCCTGTTAACTGCCAATCTGCTTTCTTTTATTTTCTTTTCTTTTTTTTCGGACTGGTAAGGGGATCGCAACCCTCAGCATGGTGTTGTCAGCACCACGCTCAGCCAGTGAGCGCACCGGCCATCCCTATATAGGATCCGAACCCACGGCCTTGGAGCTCCCAGCGCCGCACTCTCCTGAGTGAGCCACCAGGCCGGCCCCCAATCTGCTTTCTGTCTCTGTGTATTTGCCTATTCTGGGTATTTCATATAAATGGAACCATACATTATGTGACCTTTTATGTCTGGCTTCTTCCACTTAGCATAATGCTTTCTAGGTTCATGCTTATGAAAAAACTCAAACATTACAGGAAAGTATAATGAAGAAAATAAAAAATGCTCTGTAATCCCACCCACCATTGATGAAGATTGTTAACAGTGTAGTGAGAGTTGATATTCCCACTGTCTCCCACATAAATATGTTTACACCATTCACATATTTTTCTTCAATTTGGTTTTTTACTTAATGCTATATGTGAAACATCTTCCTCTGTGAGTAGATACCGATCTCTTCATTCTAGTTAATAGATTGGATAGTGTTTTATGGTTATAGTCTAGGTTATTTAACAGACCTACTGATGGACATCCTCACCCTTCCATTCCCCCAGTTCTTTTTTTTTTTTTTGTCTTTTTGTGAGATCGGCTGCACCGCACTCAGCCAGTGAGCACACTGGCCATCCCTATATATAGGATCCGAACCCGCGGTGGGAGCGCTGCTGCGCTCTCAGCGCCGCACTCTCCTGAGTGTGCCATGGGCTCGGCCCATTCCCCCAATTCTTTGCTAAATAAAATAGTTTGCATCCTAATCTGCTAATTTTGAATTACTTTGAAATCCCAATACTGGAGAAAAATAAACAGGAAAGGCTTCCATTTCGCTAGGATCAGCTTGGATACACTGGGAAATTCATGCATTAATAAGAGCTAGATAAACCTTGAACTTGTTTCCAATTTCAGACTCTTCGATTCTTGGGATTAATATCAAAACTATAGTAGTGCTAGGGACATAAAGGAAAGTGCCTGGGACTGGGAATTAGGAGGCCTAAATTTAGCCTTTACTTTACTAAGGACTCACTCTGGGCCTTTGGAAAATTACTTACCTCTTTGGACTTCAGTTTTCTTATCTGTGAAATGAGGTAAATGGGCTAGTTCGTCACTACTATGGTAGACTTCAGCTGGGGTCACTGCCTGATTTATGGTTCCCCCTTCTGTGGGCTCAGCTCTACTTCAGAAGCCTGGGACTGCAGTAGCCATGTGGTGCTATGAGACCCTCCTCTCGCAGCCATATCTGTTGACCTAGAAGAAGTCTTTTGTTACAAGTCAAGCCCATCAAATTCCCTCTCTAGGATTTTTGAATCTGAACCACAGAAAGAATGAGCAATTCCTCTCTTGTGGTAGGAGCATGTGAGAAGTGAAACCTGGTAGCCATTGGTAACCATATTATGAGTATATTGAAGTTCTAATGTGGAAAGGGATGGGACTCCCTGTGCGGGAGGAGTAATCACATAACAAAGGAGCTCCCTCTAAATGTAGTGTGGTGCTCTGAATTCTGTCCTGGAACAGAAAATCAACATTAGTGGAAAAACTGCTAATCCAAGTATAATGATTAATTTTATGTGCCAACTTGACCTGGCCATGGAGTGCCCAGATATTTGGTTAGACATTTTTCTGGGTATGTCTGTAAGGGTGTTTTTGGATAAGATTAACATTTAAATTGGTAGGCCAGGTAAAGCAGATTGCCCTCCCAAAGTGGGTGAGCCTCATCCAATATACCGAAGGCCTGAACAGAACAAAAAACAGAGCAAGGGAGAACTTGCTCTCTCTGCCCGACTGTCTTGGAGGTGGAACGTTGGTCTTCTCCTTCCTTCAGAGTAGCTCTCAGACTTGAACTGACACCATTGGCTCTTCTGGATATATATATACAGATTTATCCATTCCATTGGTTCTATTTCTCTGTAGAACCCTGACACAAAGTAAAGTCTATAGTTTAGTTAATAGTATATTACCAATGTTAATTTTTTAGTTTCAACAAATGTGTCATGGGTATGTAAGACAATAACATTAGGAAAACCAGGTGGGAACTCTCTAACCCATCTTTGCCTCTGATATAACACAATGAGAAGGGCACAGCATCACCTCTGTGGTATTTAAGAAAATACCTGAATTTAACCATGAGGAAACATCATTGAGAGACATTCTATAAATGATAGATGGCGCTCTCCCAAAATGTCAAGGTTATGAAAGACAAAGAAAAATTGAGGAACTCTCCCAGACTGGGGGAAACTTAGGAGATATGAAAACTAAATGCAATATATGATCCCGAAGTGGGAAAATATCATTAGTGAGATAATTGGAAACATTTGAATAGGTTTGTAAATTTGCAAATAGTATTGTATCAGTACTAATAAAAGATGCTAAAATTTAAGAACATACATAGGAATTCTTTGTACCATTTTCCCAACTTTTTTTTTTTTTCCTTTTTGTCTTTTTTCGTGTCTGGCAACGGATCGCAACCCTCAGTGTTGCGCCCGTACTGGACCGGGAACAGCAACGGGATTGCAACCCTCGGTGTCGCGCCCGCACCTCGCTCAGCCAGTGAGCGGGAACCGGTCTGTATGTGGGATCCGAACCCTCGGCGGGAGCGCCGCTGCACTCCCAAGCAGCGCACTGTAGCAGTGCGCCACCGGGCCGGCCCTTCCCAACTTTTTTTAAAGCTTGAAGTTATTTCAAAATTTAAAAGCTTACAAAAGGGTAGTGTTATCAAAATGCTGGTGTAGGCAGCTTCAAACAACCTTTCCCTCCTAGAAACATTTTTTTAAAATCAGAAACTTTGGGGCCGGCCCGGTGGCACACTGGAGAGTGTGCCGCTTGGGAGTGTGGCGGCGCTCCCACCGAGGGTTCGGATCCCATGTGGAGACCGGTTCCCGCTCACTGGCTGAGCGTGGTGCGGGCGCAACACTGAGGGTTGTGATCCTGTTACCGGTCAGTAAAAAAAGACAAAAAGGAAAAAAAAAATCAGAAACTTTGTCAGAACTCTGGACAGTAGTAAAAAATTTAGAGTAACCCAGTGAATGATGAATGAAGACAAAGGCAACTTAAAAATTGTAGAAAATCTTTGTGACATTTTCACTTGCCCTTACTTCACCCCCTCCCTGGTGGGTGGTGGTTTAAACAGCAGCCTGTGTTCCCATTGTGGGAAGCTGGCCCTGGTTTTGGAGAGAGCAGAGAATACCTTATTCACAAATTATTGTGTTTGTCTAAACTGTCTGGAGGCTACCTGAAGGACTGATGCAAGGTGCTTTTCTCTGTTTCATCTAACTCAGAATTGACTCAGAGCAGAAAAGCAGTAGGCATTGCTCTAACATTATAAGGTGAAAAAAAAAATCCTGAAGTTGTCTGGGACAAAGAATATGTTTGTTACATACAACACAATCTTCCTGAAGATTGGAAAGAAATGCTGAGGAGAGACTTTCTTCAGGAAATTAAGACATTCAAAAGAGACCATGTGTAGTGGGGAATTTAAAAAGTCACATGCATGACCAAGATAGGACACATGCTCAGAAATTCATGAGAAGACCCTGTACTTTCATGTGTGAGTGATCTCTAGACTTTGTGCAAACAGCAATTGAAGGCTAAGGCAGAGTTGTAAGAAGCCTGGCTAAGTGTTAAAGGAGTGTCCCAATTTAGCCAATCTGCAAAGAATGGGAAAGGTGTTTATTTTTTGTTTGTTCTTTTAGCTCCTGGCATCAAGGAAATCTCTTTCAAAACACTAGCTGAACAGAGCTAAAAGAACAGAGACTTCAGTCACCACACATATGAAGAGTACAGTCTTTGCAAAAATAGTTTGGAAAAAGTCACTAAACAAATACACAAGTGTAGTCTTCAGCAATCAAGAACAGAAAACCTTGGGGAAGGAAGAGACTCTTATTTTGAGTTACCATGTTATAATATTCAAATATCCAGTTTTCAAGAAAAAAATCACAAAGCACACAAAGAAACAGGAAAGTATGGCCTATTCGAAGGAAAAAAATTTGACAGACACCATCAATGAAAAAGACCAGACACTGGAGTTAGTAGATAAAGACTTTAAATTGATAATCTTAAATATGCTCAAAGAGCTAAAGAAACCATGTACAAAGAACTAAAGAAACCAGGAAAATGATGCATGAACACAATGAGAATATCAATAAAGAGATAGAACATAAAACAAGGAACAATATAGGAATGCCAGAGCTGGAAATTATAACTGTAATGAAAAATTTACTAGAGGGAATTTGGTAGTAGATTTGAGCAGGTAGAGGAAAAACATCAGTGAACTTGAAGGTGGGACAACTGAACTGATCCATTCTGAGAAGCAAAAAGAAAAAAAGGAAAAGTGAACAGAGCCTAAGGGACTTGTGGAACACCATAAAGCTGACCAACCTCTGCATTTTGGAAGTATCAGAGGAAAAGAGAGAGAAAAAGGGATAGAGAGATTCCTCAAGGAAATAACAACCCCAAACTGCCCAATTTGATGAAAGGCATAAATTTACACATCCAAAAAGTTTAACAAACTCCAAGTATGATACACTCAAAGAAATTCACACCAAGGCACTTTATAGTCAAGTTGCCAAAAGATAAAGAAAAGAGGAATCTTGAAAGCAGCCAGAGACAAGTAACTGGTCATGTTCAATGGATTCTCAATAAGATTAATAGCCAGTTACCCATCAGAAACCATGGAGGATAGAAGGCAGTGGGAGAACATATTTTAAATGCTGAAGGAAAAAAACCTGTCAGCCAAGAATTCCATATTCAGCAAAAGTATCCTTCAAAAATGAAGGAGAAATTAAGACTTTGCAGATAAAGATAAAGCTTATCTCTTTATGCCCTACATGAAATGTTAAAGGGAGTCCTTTAGGTCCAAATTGAAGCTGTACAAAGAAATAGAGATCACTGATAAAGCTAACTATTCAAGTAAATGTAAAATCCAATCTTAACGTCTTTTTTTTGGTATCTTGACTTTTTATATCTTACATGATTTAAGAGACAAATGCCAAAAAATAATTATAAATCTATTTTGCTGGCACACGAAGTACAAAATTCAAGGTATATAATAACGTGATTGAACATTATAATTTTGTAAAAAAAAAAAGAGTATGTGTATACATGTGTGTATACACACAGATCATACTCAAATTTATACACACGTATGCCTGTATGGGCACAGAGCATCTCTCGAAGAGTACACAAGGAAGCTGATACATTTCTGCCCTTACAGTTTTGAGGGCTGAGTGAACACATTCTCAGCAGTTAATTCTTGTTCTTTGCACCAATTCTGCCCCTACTTTCATCTCACCATTTCCAGAAAGGCACTATCACTTATCCAGTTGTTTATGTGAGGAAGTGGGAATCAGGTTTGTTCCTTCTCTTTTCTTCACCCCTCCCCCATTAAATCAATCATCAAATCCTGCTAATTTTACTTCTAAAACATATCTCAGCTTTGTCTGCCCCTGTTGCAGGAGATACTGGCTGTCTCTCAATGTTCGTTCCTTTCGTTCTTAGTCATAGTACCCCTGATTTTCAGCTAGACCTGTTGTAACCTAACATAACTATTTTATTTTCTAACTTTCCTTGCAATCAGAGGGGGCCATGTGTCTAAGTTCTGTCTAATGAGCTGTAACTAACTGTCATTGCATCACTCACAGAAATGCATTCAAAGGGAGGGGACATACCTTTTTTCCTCTCTTCCTCATTCATGTTGGCTGGAATGAAAACAGCATGACTGAAATTAGAGCAGCCACCTTCGACCAGGAGGTGGAAGTCACATACTGAGAAACAAGATAGAAGGAATCCGGTCCCTAAGAACTGTGAAGCCACCAATCTCATTTGAGGCCGTCTATGTGCAGACTTCAATTATGTGAGAGAGGAATAAACATGAGTAAACATTTATCTGTCCAAGCCACTGGAATCTGGAGTTCTCTGTCACAGCGACTCCTAATTCCAAATAATAAAATATCTCTCCATTTCAACTATCCACCACCTGGTCCAAGCCCAACCCATCTCACCTGAATTACTGCAACCGCCTCTTAACAGTTCCTGCCACACCCAACCTTCACCTCTCTCTCCATTCAATCTCCACACTCCAACCAGAATATTCATGTGAATATACATACAAGATCAAATCACGCCCTTGTTTATAATCCTTTAATGAGTTCCCATCAGTTTTAGAATAAGTTCAAAATTCTCAGCACAGCCTAATCAATCTTGCATTATCTGGCCCCTGAAACTTCAGCTCACCCCTTGCTATTGCCCTCCTGTCCCCGTCCCTGGGCTCCAATCACACTGAAGCTTCAAATATCCTGGGCCTTCTACTGTTACATTCATCTTAAATCTTCACCGCCCAGTACCCGCTACCTAACTAATGCTACTGATCTTTCAGATCTCGGATCAAATGTAACTTCCTCAGGAACTATAGTCAGGGGCCATTATTACACTTCCTCATGATATTGTGGACTTTATAGTCCTTACTTCTATTTACATAATCATTTGTGCAGTTATTCCTTTAATGTAGAGGTTTCAAATGGCACGTAGGACCAATGTGCCCACAGGTGCATTCCATGGCCCACACAGCATGTTTTTTATTATTAAACTTGAACAACTTTAAACAGTACATATTCTTTTAGGTTTGCCACAGGTCCCACTAATTCATGCTATTTCACAAACTTAGGTCCCTTTCCTGTCTCCTGTAAGCCTTTGCATCTTAAGTCTATCCTACATCCACCCCAAACTAGAAGCTCCATCAGAGTAAGGATGGTGCCTGTCTTCCACAACACTGTATGGCCTCTGTCTAATATGCTTAGGACATATAGAGGTGCTCTGGAAACCTTTGTCTGATGAATAAATCCAATAAACGAACTGCCCTTGTTACAATTATTAATAGCCTTTTTCTTCCTTTGGTTTTATTTTCAAAACAAGATATGGAAAGGTAAGTGAGCGGAAGTAATCATTTGGTGAATATCTCAAAACGAATTTTGAACAAACTTAGCACAAGATTCTGAACTTTAAAGGTAACTTTCACCTTTTTTTTCTATTAATGGACTACATAAAAAGTAAAAACAAATGTTTATATTTTTGTAAGTTTTAGTAAGGTTACAAAAACGTTGCATCTGGCCATTCTATTTCTAAGAATGGGAACTCTGTAAAATATTTTTGCACTTGAAAAATATCTCTTTTTAAATGTATAAAAGTACTCCATAATGCTACCACTCAGAGAAACACTGTTAGTATTAGTGGCTGTAAATTATTCCAAGTTATTTCCTAGACATATATGTGCAATCAACAAGTACTTATTTATTTATTGCATGTTCTCTAAATGTAAGGCTTTATTCCACATGCTACAGGAAACAGGAAACAGCAGTAAACCAAACAGGCCAGAGCCCTGCTACATGGAGCTTACATTCTAGTGAGGAGAGACCAACTATAAACAAATGCCAACTGGTACAAGAAAAGAAAAGTCTTTGCAATATTTCTTAAACCTAAAATTATCCCAAAATAAAACTTTTATTTTAAAAAGGGTAGGAGGGGAGGGGAGCTTCCTTTTCTCGGATTTCCAAGTTTAAGCAGAGATGTTTCAGCTCTATTTTGAAACAACTGACTCTTGCTTCCCTATTGTCTTTTTAACACATTCTTAACACCATTACATCAACATCTCAGCAAAAGCTTGTTGAAAAGGCACCACTTCTGGAGAATGTGCTCATATAGGACCACAGTGTACGGCTGTGCAACTTGTACACTGCACACAGGCACCCACACGGGGGCCAATGAGGGCTGAGACCCAGCCCATGACACATACTAAGCTGCTGTGCACTCTAGTGCAGAGCTTCCCTTGCCCAGAGGAAGAAGGGCCCTATATGCCAGCAGCAGACTTGTGTTCTTAGAGGAGCAAGTGCTTCTCTTTGCCACCCCCTAGCCTTGATCCTTGTCACAGAGGAGAGAATGAAGCTAACACCCAGAGAGACGAACACTAGTGATGGAGAGAGAGCTATTTTGGGTGATATTCGGGTCCTATGTTTCCTCTTGTTTTAATCCTGTCTTCCCTAAGGTTTGGTAGTTCAATCCCTTTTCAATTAAATTCCCCCTTTTAGTTTTAGCTAGGTTGATTGAGTTTCCTTTTCTTGCAGAATATCTTCCAGTTATGATACACGGTAGCATAATGTAGAATCAGCTGGAACAGATAGCCACAATGGTTTTCTGGTGAATGTTTTACAGTCACCTAGGGGATGGAGGGTTGGGGAGAAGCTGGTTTGTAGAATTTACTGATTTCCATGGTGTAAATACTGCCACCATGACTGATTTCAAGCTACAAACATGATGTCATTGAACATGGAGTTGGGAAGAATGCGTGGAATTGGCTCTTGTAAGCCTGTAGGAGCTGGCTCCAGCAGACTACCAGACAGCTTCTGTTAGGTACAACTTTGTCCACTGTTGGCATGTGTGAACAGTGTTGGTCACCAACTGATAAGCCCACAGGGGAAATATGGCTCCAGATGTGTTCTGTTTAGGCTATAAGAGTTTAAAATATTTTGGGTTAGTTGCAAGCATTTAAATATTATGATATTTCACCTAAAAAATAAATATCACCAGCTGTTCATGAAAAATGGAAAAATATTGCAATATTGGACCTGGTGCTCCAAAAGTTCAATGATTTATCCAAAGTGACACCAAGAATAAGTGTCTAAACCAGAACAAGAACTCAGGCCTTGTGACTCCCAAGCCCGAGCATGCCCCATTGCTTCAGGTTGTCCTCTCATTTCCTTATCCATCACCATCTTCACTACGATCTGCTTGCTTAGCATTTTCTCTGCAGCTGGTATTTTCCATTTACAAATCATTATGTGACCAAGGGTTGTTAAGGTCACATTTATGGGTTCATAACCAGATGAGTCAGAGCAAAGATCTGTGCAATGACCATCTTTTTTCCCTGCTCATTTCTAGTTTTTAGAATACCGTTTGCTGTTTTTGTAAAAATAATGCAGGTTCACTATGAAGAAGAATGAGAAAGAAGAGGAAAAAGGAGAATAGGGAGGAGGAGGAGAAGGCAACAAAGAACAAGAGACAAGAAGTAAAAATTACCCAAATTGCCCCCAATCCTACCATTAACACTTGTTATAAGAGAACATTGCTCAGACATCTCCTTATGCATATACAGAGAAAACAATTGCTGGACAGAAACGGGATCATTCTGAATGTGCTATTTTTAAACAACAATATTAAATTTAATCCTATTTTAATTTGACTGAAGAAAAAGAAACTAAAGTGAAACTAACAAAAGTGAAACTGAAGGAATCTCTGCATTTAAAATGTTTATCACAAGGAACGTTAGTTCTTTAAAGACACTCCTAAGGTTAAGAAAAAAATTATAAGCATTCAGGGTTTTGAGTCATGTTTTTTTTTCCCACTTTCATGTTGCACTGTTAGGAAGCATCTTTGATGCACTCAGGAGAGCTGAGGACTTTAGTACACTGAACATTCTACATCGGCCCTATCCTCTGCTGAGTTAGGTTGTTCATTTCATTTTTATGTGGTTAAGGTTTTTAACATTTACATTGTCTTGTAACCATAATTTTCACAGTTGGTTAGACTTTGTTCTATATTTAAATGGATTCAGTGTTCTGCATCTGCCTTTTATCACATCTTCTCTACTCCTGAGTTCTTTAATTCTTCTCTGGTTTGTATGGATTTAATCACCAAGTAGCCCCCCTTCCATTTTGCCCCCCACCCCTCCTTTATCTCCCACATGCACATATAGGAAGAGCTTATAGTCGTTGTAGTCCTTGAATGCTTTCAGTCTTGAGAATGTCTTTCGGTTACCCTGAAAAATGGCCTAGCTAGATAGAAAATTCTTGAGTAAGACTTTCTTTTCCTCAGAATTTGGTAGATTTTGCTCCATTGTCTTTTGACATAAGGTGGCTAAACTTGGGTCTTTGACCATGGCTTTTCCATTTATCTTCTTGTTGGTTTGAGTCATCATTGAAAGTTTTTTTTTTTTTTTTTTTTTCCAAGAAGGGTTCACGTGTGTTATTTTGCCTGAGTTTTATTTATTTTCATATTTGAGATGTTTGCTTGTTGCCTTTATAGATGAAGGGCAACTCGTCTTTACAGGCATGTTCTTCTACTTCTGGCATGGAATAAGACTATGGAAGGTTTGAAGTCAAGGTAGCTTATGAAAAGAAAAAAAATCCTTGTGAATGGCTTGTTTTGTTGTTTTATCATCTTATCTTTGAGCTCTTTTCCTCTTTTCTTTTCTCTTTTCTTTCTTTATTTGCATAGCTGCCATACTGCTTTTAAAAATCTTGATCATGGGGCCGGCCTGTGGCTCACTCGGGAGAGTGCAGTGCTGATAACACCAAGGCCACGGGTTCGGATCCCATATAGGGATGGCCGGTTTGCTCACTGGGTGAGCGTGGTGCTGACAACACCAAGTCAAGGGTTAAGATCCCCTTACCGGTCATCTTTAGAAAAAAAAAAAAAATCTTGATCATGCTTAATATGAGGAGCTATTTCCACACCTTCTATTTGGTACAATATAGTTCTATGACTTCTTCATTCTACTTTACCTATTTTTCTTTCCTTCAAATTTCAACTTGAGGGCTAGGTTTTGTGCTATAACCTACTTTATTTATTTATTTATTTTTATTATTTTTATTTTTTTTTCCTACTTTTAACTAGCTTGAAGATATGAGTGGAAGGGAATGGACTGCTCAGCTTCTTTGACCAGGGAGAAGATTTTAGACTTAGTCAGACCATCTTAGCAGAAGCAAGCATGGGCAACCACTTCAGCAAAGTTCATCAGATGTCACAGGAGTCTCTCACGAGAACGGGATAACTGTATTGGTAAACAACACTTTTTTCTGAGCATCTACTCCATGCCAGACATTGAAAGAAAAAAAAAATAGTTACCTTTATGATAACTTAGGATAAATACGTAATATTTTAAAAATATTTTTAAAAAATAGTTACCTTTATGATAAGTTATGTGATAAAGGTAACTATTTTTAATTTGCTTAGCACAACCTTATGAAATATCTTTATCAGCCTTCATTTTTTGTATGAGGAAACTGAGGCTCCAATAAATTACACAATTTGCCAAAATCATATATAGTAGTTCCCACCATCCTTGGGGGATATGTTCTGAGACCCCCTGTGGATGCCTGAAACTACAGATAGTACTAAACTCTATAGAAAATGTGTTTTTTCCTATACATACATACATATGATAAAGCTTAATTTATAAATTAGGCACAGTAAGAGATTAACAACAATACCTAATAATAAAATAGAAAAAGGATAACAGTACATTAATAAAAGTTATGTGAATGAGGTCTCTCTCTCTCGAAATATATTATTGCACTGGACTCACCTATTTTTTGGTCCACGGTTGACCACGGGTAACTGAAAATGTGGAAAGTGATACCATAGATAACAGGGGACTACGGTAATTAATAAGTGACAGAGTTGAGCTTTGAAACAATGTCTACATCTTAAGCTGTTAATATGAAAAGATCCTTTTACCAGGAGATTTACATAATATTGGGGAAGACTTGTGGAACTTTAGTCCACTGTGGTTTGCGTGTAATCTATTAAAAGCGTAGCAATTTTTCTTTTCTAAAACTAATTCTGGTATACAGATGAAATACGATCTAGACCTACTTTAAAATAATCTGGAGGGGATGGAGAAGAAAACTGGGTGAGGGAATAGATGTGACAAAATTGGCCATGAGTTGATCATAGCAACTGGGTAAATCCAAGCATGAGGGCTCGTTGAACAGATTTGTATAATGACTGCTCGGTTAATAACTTTTCACCACAGCAGCTCTTGAAAAGTTATACCACTTTTTGGGCAATGACTCTTCTTCTTTTGGCATAATGACTTTTCACCCCAACATACCCTACATAAATACACCACAAGAAGTGCCATGTCAACATTATGGTTTCAGGCAAAGACATACTCACCAATTTACTCAATGACACTTTCTAGTCAGAGGATATCACGTGGAACAAATTTGAATTGCCTGCTGTGTTTGGATGGACCCAAACCATTCTGCTTTGCATGCAAATGTCAAGAAGAGGATGAGGAGGTAGTGCCATTGATGACTCTTTAGTCTGTTTCTTGTGTGAGATCTTTCCACATTTAGCCTTTTTCTTTTCTTTATTTTTTTGCTCCAAAAGTGGTTTTTGTGCTATAACTTTATTTTTATTTATTTATTTTTTAAAGATGACCGGTAAGGGGATCTTAACCCTTGACTTGGTGTTGTCAGCACCACGCTCACCCAGTGAGCAAACCGGCCATCCCTATATGGGATCCAAACCCGTGGCCTTGGTGTTATCAGCACCGCACTGTCCTGAGTGAGCCACGGGCCAGCCCATATAACTTTATTTTTAAGTGCAGTATGAGTGTAAGATGAATCAAAATTTGAAAAATTAGTGAAGAAAATGGTACAGAAAGAAGACTAGGCCTTTCAAAGAACAGCTCCTCACCTCTTTCCTGCACCCCCATGGAGTCTTTT
Source organism: Galeopterus variegatus (assembly GCF_000696425.1). Lineage (NCBI taxonomy): Eukaryota > Metazoa > Chordata > Mammalia > Dermoptera > Cynocephalidae > Galeopterus > Galeopterus variegatus. The sequence goes on along the minus strand of NW_007726568.1, from coordinate 309,912 downwards.
CTTCCTCTTTGGGTGAATAGAATGAACTTTCATTATGTTACATTTTAAGTATAAGTAGTGTTTATTTACATTCCAATTGTTGTTAATTACTTACTGTTATGGGCTGCATTGTGTCATTTCAAAATTCACATGTTAATTCACATGTCCAGTGCCTTAGAACGTGACTGTGTTTGGAGATAGGGTCTTTATAGAGGTAACTAAGTTAAAATGAAGATATTGGGTTGGGCCCTATTCCAAGATGACTGGTGTCCTTATAAGAAGAGGAAATTTAGACACAGGTATTAACAGGGAAAAGACGGTCACGTACAAGCCAAGGAGAGAGGCCTCAGGAGAAATGAGCACTGCCAATACCTTGATCTTGGACTCCCAGCCTCCAGAACTTGTAAGAAAATACGTTTCTGTTGTTTAAGCCACTGGTCTGTGGTATTTCATTTTGGCAGCCTTAGCAAACCAATACACTCATGTAAACTCGTTTTCCTTGTTCACTTAGAGGAAGCATTTTCAGGAATGGATTAAACTCATTAAGTGAGGGACAGGTGTGCTTTTCCTTCTCCTTTCAGATATGTTTGAAATTTTCTACAATAAAAACTTTTTAAAAACATTAAAATATTTCTGGCTAGCATGCTTTCAAATAGCATATTATTGATCTCCAATGATCTACTAAGATATTGTGTGAATAGAAGCTCTATGCACGGGGGTGATATTTAAAATAAGTGACAGCTGGTCAGTGGGGAAAGTCTGTCCATTTCTTGGTGGGGGCCTGATATGTTGGATGCTTATGAATGATAATCTGAGCTTTGAGCCTTGGTCATTTCTGGCTCATTGATCAAGATTACTCTAAGATTAGAAGATTTAGTTGGTTCTGCACCTTATGACCCACCCGTACAGGCCCATTTTGCTATTCAGGGACTTTGGCTCTCAGTCAAGGTAATGTGGCAAAGTCGTTGAGAGTGTTTTTCCAGACGTTTGAATCCTGGCTCTACAACTTACTAACTGGATGATTAATCTCGGATAAAATGTCTTCTCTAAATCTCACCTTCCTCATCTGTAAAACAGGGGTCATAACACCTTTTATGATTGTTGAAAAGAGTAAATGTATAATGTGCTTAGCACAGACCGTGGTCATTATTATTGCGCTGTCTTAAAGAGATGTGGCAATTCCAAATGAGTAAATCTTTGGCTTTTGTCCATTTGATACAGCCTAGACTGAACTGTTATATATGTCATTTTCTGTGTGTTACCACTTCTCTTAAGGTGACTAAAGTCAGCCAGCATCCTTCCCTTTATTTCACAATTTTAAGCCTCTTGTAAACCACAGGAAAGGAACAGATCTCAACATGCTTAGGGAAATAAGGAGGCTAAAATAGGAAGAAAGTCTACCTACCATAGAAATCCAACAGAGGTAAAATATTCATTAATTCATTCAACAAATATTTATCAAGTGCCTAATGTATGCTAAGAACTATTTTATATGCTGGGGATATAGTACTGGACAAAAAAAAAAAAAAGAATCTCAAACTGGGAGTGAAAGTTACACTGCTATGGGGAGTTGATAAAATGCACTTATATGTTATTTACTGAGTATATATAGTGGTTCATAAGTATGTTGTACGTTTCCTGCTGTTGAGCTAGTGATCACATTCTCTTGAGGATGTAAAAAATATATGCTAGATATACAGGTATTCTGTCCATAGGAGGGGTCCAATTAATGGGGGATGAGTAAATAAATATGAACAATTGAAAGGATGATGAAACTCAGAAAAAGAGTATAGCTTTGGGCCGGCCCGGTGGCGCACTGCTACAGTGCGCTGCTTGGGAAGTGCGGTGGCGCTCCCGCCGAGGGTTCGGATCCCACATACAGACCGGCTGCTCACTGGCTGAGCGAGGAGCGGGGGCAATACCGAGGGTTGCGATCCCGTAGCCGGTCCCGGTCCGGTACGGGCACAACACTGAGGGTTGCGATCCGTTGCCGGTCACGAAAAAAGACAAAAAGACAAAAAAAAAAAAAAAAGAGTATAGCTTCTAGGTATAAGGGTTCAAGTTACACTGTTTCATGGGTGCATACATTATACCATCTCTTTACCAGTGTTCCAGCTCCTGGTGATGCATTTTATATTTAGATGACAGCCAGTAATACTTTTTCTTTCTTCTCAAGCATACTTAAAAGTCTCATTATGGAAGGTAGTATTTAAATTTTTATTTATTTATTTATTCATTCATTCATTTAGGTGGCTGGCCTATATGGGGATCTGAAATCTTTGACCTTGTTGTTATTGCTAACCAATTGAGCCAACTGGCCAACTGTCTGTATTATTTAAATTTTAGGCCTTCTTTTTGATTTGAATAACACATGACAAAATGTAAATAAGTAAAGGAATGGAATTTATATTTATGTAGTACCTACTATGTGTCAGGCACTTTTTACATGGCATAACTCATTACTTTTTTCACAAAAAAAAACCTTTATGAGGAAATGAAAGGTATCTAGAAATAAAATTTACAGAAAATGTGTAAGATCCTTGTGACAAAAATTATGAACCCTTTTCAAAAGATATTAAAGAAGACTATTATGGTTTGAATGTGTGTCCCTTCCAAAATTCATGTTGAAACAATCCTCATTATGGTGATATTAAGAGGTGGGGTCTTTTGGGGAAGTGATTAAGTCAGGAAGGCTCTTGCCTTCTTGAATGGATTAGTGCCTTATAAAAGGACTGGAGGGAACTAGCTCAGGCCCCTTTTTGTCTTGCATCTCTTCTCTTCCGCCATGTGAGGACAGAGCATTCAAGGCACCATCTTAGAAACAGAGATGGAGGTGCTCACCAGGCACTGAACCTGTGGGTACCTTTATCTTGTACTTCCCAGCCTCCAGAATTGTGAGGAACTACATTTCTGTTCTTTATAAATTACCTGGTCTCAGGTATTTTGTCATAGCAGCACAAACGGACTGAGACAAAGACATAAATCAAGTGAGAGATATTCCATATTCAAAAATGGGAAAACCCAGTATGAAAAAGATGTCAATTTTTCTAATATAATCTATAAATTTAATGCAATTATAATTAAAATCCCAGCATGGTTTTTCATAGATTTTGAGGAGTTTCAAAAATTCATATAGAAGAGTAAATATATAAGATTTATCAAGGCAAATTGAAGAGGAATAACATAGCGGTACTTGTCCCATTAGGTATAAAGCTATGGTAATTAAGACAATATTGTTTTTGTCCAGAGATAGACGAATCAGAAAGTTAAGTACCTTCTTCCCAGAAAAATGCACATATATCCCCCAGATTTTGCACACAGTTTTGGGGGGATTCACAGTCACCTTAAAAACTAATCTATGGGCCGGCCCGGTGGCGCACTGGAGAGTGCGCCGCTTGGGAGTGCAGCGGCGCTCCTGCTGAGGGTTTGGATCCCATGTGGAGACCGGTTCCACTCACTGGCTGAGCGCGGTGCGGGCGTGACACCGAGGGTTGTGATCCCATTACTGGTCAGTAAAAAAGACAAAAAGGAAAAAAAAAAAAACCAATCTATGGACACACTCACTCCTGACATAGGGGTCCATAGACCATAGGTTAAAACCCCTCTTTTAAAGAAATAGATTCAGTAACACTCATATAGTCTTTCCCTGGGATTCTTGCAATAACCTCTTAACTTACTTCCTAGTGACTCCCCAATACACATAGAATAAGACCCCCCTTAAATGGTTCACAAAGTCACACATAATCTGGTCCCCAGGTAGGTCTTCCGGCCTGTCTCCACTACTCTTCCCCACTCCAGCCACACCCACCTGCTCGCTGTTTCCCCAGTACACGAAGGTCCTTGCCTCTTCTTGGCCTTGGCTCTTGCTGGTCCCTCTGCCTGCAATTCTCTCACGACAGACACCTGTATGGCTTGCCCCTCCCTTCAGTCAGGTCTCTGCTCAAACTTCACCCCTAAGAGAAGCCTTCCCTGGCCAACTTATCTAAAATGGCACCCCCTCGCCCCACCCCTGCCTCCTTTTTCTTCATAGCACTTCCTATCCTGACATTTTATTACATATCTATTATTTTATGTCTGCCTCTCCCTCTGTGAAAGCAAGGATTTTTTTTTTTATTTACTGTTGCCCCTCAGCACCCAGCACAGGGCCCAGCACTCGGGAGACACTCTAAATATATGCTGATGAAGGAAAGAGTGAACAAATGAATACTTAAGGCAGCAAGGGGAGAAGGGCACACCCAATCTTTGCTTCTGCTTCGTGTGGCTCTTACTACAAGAAGGTTGGGACATTCCAGACCAATGTTTCTCCAGCTGGGAGTGGGCGGGAGGAGAGACTCCCAAAAGAAGTTCTTTTTTTTTTTTTTTTGTCTTTTTTGTCTTTTTTTCATGACTGGCAACGGATCGCAACCCTCAGTGTCGCGCCCGTACCAGACCGGGACCGGCTACGGGATCACAACCCTCAGTGTTGCCCCCGCTCCTCGCTCAGCCAGTGAGCGGCCGGTCTGTATGTGGGATCCGAACCCTCAGCGGGAGCGCCACCGTGCTCCCAAGCGGCGCACTGTAGCAGTGCGCCACCGGGCCAGCCCCTCCCAAAAGAAGTTCTGAGGGGGGTGGACTGAGACCTGCCAAGGTGGGATGCCTGGTCATGCGACCTCTTCCCTCTGACTTCTCCGTAGCCTTGGCAGCACCCTCCTTTCTTCCTGATTCCTCCCCAGCAGACCCTTTAAATACTGCTGGACCCAGGACTGACCTCTCAAAACTCTCTTCAGTTCCTTGATTTAATGAGACTCTTTGCCTTTCCAGCCAAGACCAATGTCACTGAACTCCTGTTTCCTGACCTTCTAGAAAACCCAAAGATGTGGGACAAAAAGTCTCCCTATAATTAGCCAGATTAATTCTGCTCTGAGGCTGCTGCTCTGTATAATTTGTCTTAGCTGACCAGAGTTTTTCTTAATAAAATCAGTGTCATGTACTCTGTTCTCTTGTGGGGTTTGAAAATCAGTTGTGTTAATTTTTGCCCTGGCATTTTTTTTTTTTGGCACCAAAATTAAGCTTATTTGTCTTTTTTATTTCTCTTTTCTAACACAGTCACCATGGGGCTCTTTTTAAATCTTCAGTGTGAATTTGAAAGCATTTTGGAAGGGTAAGTGTAATATAATAATTATGACATTTATTTATCTAATGTTATTTTAAAATTTATAATAGTGTTTGTAGTTACAATTTATTAAGCACCTACTATGTGCAGGTACTGTGCCAAGGGTTTTGTATTGATTATCTCACTTGGTCCAATTAACAATTGTACAACATGGGCCATAACAACTAGCACTTATTGTATGCCGGTTAGCCTGTTAAACACATCACATACATTATTACGTACATTATTTCATTTAATTCTCTTAGTAACCCCATGGCAAAAGTAATGTTATTATCTCCATTTCACAGATGAGAGATCTGAGGCTTAGAGAGGTATGTTAATCTGTTATGGCTGCCTTAAGAAATGAGCACAGACTGGGTGGCTTAAACAACAGAAGTATATTTTCTCACAGATCTGGAGGCTAGAAGTCCAAGATCGGGGTGCCGATAGGGTTGGTTTCTGGTGAGGCCTTTCTTCCTGGCTTGTAGACAACTACCTTCTTGCTGTGTCCTCACATGGCCTTTTCTCTGTGCCAGGGCAGAAGGACATAGCTCTCTAATGTCTCCCCCTCTTCCCATAAGGACACTAATCCTTAGAATCAGGGACCCAACCTTATAGCCTCATTTAACCTTAATTACCTTTCCAAAGGCTCTGTCTCCAAATACAATCATGTTGGGGGTTAGGGCATCAACCTATGAATTTTGTGGAACATAACTCAGTCCGCAAGAAAGTATACAAGGTATCAATTGCAGTCCTGCCTTCCTGTTAATTATCCAAAATAATTTCCAATGTCCCATGCTGCCTTTGACAAATGTCTTCCTTCAGTGCCTAAGGCTGAGCCTTGTCATGGCTTATCCATCTCAACAAATAACATATATAGATCCCTCCTTTAAGTTTTCTTATTCTTTCCTAGAGTGTGAAAACTTCTGCTACTGATGTTAAAATTGAAAAAAAAAAAAAGTTTGTGTGCCTGTGTGTGTGTGTGGCAGTTAGAGTGAAAGCTGATGGATAAAATATATAAAAGGCCCCCTCCTTGTCACTCCCTCTTGTCCCCTTTCCCTCTCATCATGGTGAGGACCTGTTGCTGCCGCTGCCTGTTTTGCTGGTAGATGCCCAGGTATCGGTGGCCTCCCTGACCTCACCATGCCAGCTGGAGCCCTCCCTGGGATGGTTGGAGCATTTGCTCCTCTCATTTTCACACTTCTTTCGATGACTCTTTTCTCTCTTCCTGTTTCAGCTCATGAGGAAGCTTTCTCTTGCTTATCTGCTATCTTTACCTAAACACAGGAGCAAGCAGAGCTGTCTTTGCTGCAGGCAGCTGCACACCTGCAGACCTGCCTCTGCCCTTCGGCTCTTGCTTCTCCAAGCGTGGTCAGAATCTCTGTGAAGCTTGTTTGCATGCGCATTCTGGGGTCTCACTTTCGGGAATTTTGATGCATGGCAATAGCTGGGTAGACTTAGGAATCTGTGCTTCGATAAGCATCCTTTCTCCCCCAGAGAACTTACTTTAAAGCTCAAGACCCATTCATCAGTCCAGGCCCATCTCATCTAGGTGAGTGTGAGGTTAAAGCATAAGGAAAGCATGCCCTCACTCATGGTTGCCCTGGCCTCCTCCTCCTTTGGAATTCTCACTTCTCTCTGCCCCAGTCCCAGGGGTCTTTGCACAACTACCACCATGCCTGGCTCCAGGGCTCCCCCACCCCCTTGGCATGGCTGTGGACAAATACATGTTCCGTAGTCTGGTGTAGCTGTGATGCCTGCAGAGTTTTATTTTTATTTTCCTTAGCCTTTGTTCTGCTGCTAAGAATTAACTCACACCAAATTCTTTTTTTTTTTTTAAAAAGATGACCGGTAAGGGGATCTCAACCCTTGGCTTGGTGTTGTCAGCACCAGGCTCAGCCAGTGAGCAAACCGGCCATCCCTATATAGGATCCGAACCCGTGGCCTTGGTGTTATCAGCACCGCACTCTACCGAGTGAGCCACGGGCCGGCCTAACTCACACCAAATTCTGATCCCACTGATTGAGAAGGAGCCCAACAGAGCATGCTCTTGGCCAAGGAAGTTGAAGGGATGTAAGCTTCAATCTCAGCCTCACTCAGTAACAGGGCCGTGTGGTTCAGGTCACACACTGGATCTCTTTGGGCCTCCACTTTCCAATCTGTAAAGTGAGATGAGGATATTTGTTGTACCTAGGTCAAAGAGTTGATGAATGGGAAGAATGAACTAATGGATGTGAGAACACATACTAAACGAAAGGTTGTGACGTTATTATTGTGCTATAAAGGGAAATATTCAAATTAGTTGTAATGATGTCTTAGAAATTACAAAATTCGACCGCTCTTTTATGTTGAGAGAAATCCGCCAGGGGTTCCATAAGTAGTGGGGAGCATGAAGAAGTTTGTCTGTATAGGAAACTTTTTTTTAAGTGTTGAAACTACAGTGCACTGATGAAAGCTGACCACCTACCATGAAACCAAGGTCAAAGCTGTTCTCTTTCACACGCAAAGAGAAAAATTAGCTCCTTGTGCTTGTCTTTCTTCATACGGAGTGCCTTCAGGGGGCCTGCCGCTTTGGGAGTGTGAACCTAGACAGCATTTATGGTAAACCCGTATCCTCACTTGTGAAATGGAAAGGACAATTGTAGGATCTCAAAGTCTATTTATTAGTTCATATATACTCATTATCAGGGAGAAAACCGCTCTTGGGGAGCTGGGGGCCTTCACATCTGCCAGTTGAGGCATTTGAGGTTGCATTGGCTGCTTCTGAGAAGGCCCCAGTTCTCACGCTTGAGCATCTGGGGAGCTGGAAACTCAAGAACAGCGCCCAGCAAGACTCTGTCAGGCCCGGATTCCCTCCTCCCAGACTGAACTGCTGAGGGTGCCCCCTGCAGGTTTATTCACTCTTGGTCTCCCAGTATTGCAGTATCTGGACCCTGCTTTTAACAGTTAGTAATTGTATACAGTTGGAGTCTACTGCATGGGGTAGGTGCAACCCTGGGCCTATAATTCTGTACTTTAATTGTGCGACAGGACTTTGAAGCAGGCATTTCCCAAGCTGGTGGTGTGTACATGTGCGGGGGGGATGCCTTGTAGATATCGCTCACAATGGGGAAATCCTCTCCAGTACACAGTGATTGGGACAGACAGCCTCAGTTAAAAAAAAAAAAAAAAAACCTGAGCTTTGAGGTATTTAAAAAGAGAGATTAACACTTATTGTAGAAGTGCTAATCACTGATTGAATTAATCAAGGGCCAAACTACAAGGTGTTAACAAGAAAGATTAGTGACTTTGGGCGTGAATATTCAAAACCAGGATTGGGAAACTTGCGAACTGAGTTTTCCTGGGTACACAACAGAAAAAAGGACAAATAGAAGACAAGGTAATGAACTACTACTTTTACCCAGCAATTTCCCCTTAAGCAGGGCTCAGGAACCATTGTTAAAAATATTAAATGTCAAGCATGTGGTACAATGCTTGAGTTATAATAAGCACTCAATAAACATTAGCTAATTATTATCCCTTTTGTCTAGAAAGGTCCCCTGTTAGGAATATCAACTCAATTACCTTTCTGAAAAATTGAAGAATAATTTGTTTGAAGGGAATTGAATAGATCTTGAATGAACAGTTTAAGCTCAACTACTTTTGTCACAAGGGATTGGGGAAAATACTTCACTGCCATAACATATGGTAAAATTATTTTTACTTTCTTTCTGGAAAAAGTGATGTGTAATCAGAGAACCAAATGACTGAGGATGTAGAACTTGAAAGTGACATTAGAACATAAGAAAATTGTTGCTCGCGGTACCCCACAGATATGTACAATCAGTTTTCAATAAAAAAAAAAAAGAAGAGAGAAAATGGGTTGCTTCAAACAGCTATGTCCAAATCAGTAAGGTTGTGTGGCATAGTTTTCTAGAAGTCTGTGTTTGCAGAGAACACATGGGAGGGCAGAGGGGAAGAGGTGGGCACCTGGGGGCCCTCCCCTGGGGGAAGTTTGTTGGAGAATGAGAAACCTTGAGAATGAGGTGTTAATTTTAAAAGAATATGGCAAAAAAGCCTGAACAGATCCAGAAGAAGAAGAAAAAAACCAGAAATAGATAACATATTAAGTGGCGTTAACTTGAAAAAAATCATTAAAAAAAAGAAAATCCATGCAGAAGAATCAATGGTTAAATGAGTGTCTTTCTTAGTACTGAATTGAGTAGAGCCCAATGGCTGTAGTAGGGCCATTGAAGGGCAGGGAGGGGTAAAAGGATAATTTACTTTAGGCTTTCAGCCCAAAGAGGACTTCACATTTAGACGATTTCAGACAAAAGACCTTAAATACATGATTCCTTTTAGTCCTCACTATAACCTCATGTAGAGGATTGAATGTCCCCCACAAACTCACTGAAGCTGGAATTGTGTCCCCCAAGTTTTATGTATTAGAAACTTGGCCCCCACTGTGACAGTTAAGAGGGTGGGAAATCCCATTATGGTCATTGAAAGAAAGGGCCTTGAGGAGGTGACTAGATTGTAGGACCGTGCAGTAGTGAGTGGATTAACAATGGTGGTCAGGGGTGTGGTTCTGAGGGCTTTAAAAAGAGAGTGAAAAGAGGTTAGTCTCTCTGCTCTCTCTGCTTCCACCATCTTGCAGTGTGAGACCCCTGGGCCACTGTTGCCACCATCAGATGTGCTCCTTGGACTTTGGACTTCTGAGCCTCTGACTCAGAAGTAAGCAATAAATTTCAGTTTCTTATAAATTACCAGTTTTGTGTATTTTGTTATAGGCAACAGAAACAGACTAATACACTTTTTGAGGTGGGTAATATTATATGTGGGAAAACTGAAGCTCAGTTTGAAGTCCTGGAGATATCGGTGTACTTTCTAAATGCAAACCAGCCAAAATGGATCCTAAGGTGTTGAAGTACACATCAACTTTTCTTAGATGGAAAAAATTTGTATACCATATAAGTTCAGTAAATTATAAGAATACTTCTACAGTTTTTTCAGGTAATCAGCATGTTTAAAATTTTTATCACCTAGACTAGCACTGTCCAATAGAAAGGTAACCTGACCCACCTATGCCTATGTAATCTAAACTCTTCTAATAGACACATTTTAAAAAGTAAAAGAAACAAGTGAAATTAATTTTAATAATATATCATTTAATATGTCATTTCAATGTGTAATCAATAATATAATACAATAGTGTGATACGAAATTATTAATGACATATTTTGCTTTTTTTATAATACTAGGTTTTTGAATTCTGGTGTGTACTTTTAGACTTATAGCCTATCTCAATGCAGACTAGCCACATTTCAAGTGCTCAGTAGTCACGTGCAGAGTCATGTGCAGCAACCGTATTGGACAATAGAGACACAGGTTATGTAAAGTACAAATGCACGGGTTCTACCCCTTGGAGATAATGACCCAGTAAGCCAAGAGTGTGAGATCCACCAGAATGTGAATTAGTGGATGGTGAATGTCTCCTCTTTTGTTTTTCCAGAGGAAACGCCATAATTTGATTTTTGTTGTTGTTCCCAGCACCAATACAGATAAAAGAAAAGTCACCTTTGCCCCTTTTGCCCCTAACAGGTCCTAATCCCTTCCCCAGAAGTGGTCACTGTTAGCAGTGTGGTGTTTCCAGATCTATTTGTATGATTTTACAAATATGTATACATCCACAAATATATCTTTGATGTGCATGTGTTTTTTAAAAATTGATGAAATATTATTTATTTCTTCCAGTTTGCTTTTCTCATTTAACAATATGACTTTGAAGCTCCTTATATTGGTAAATTTATCAACCTTATCCTTTTAAACAGTTGCATAGTAGTCCATAGTTTATTTAACTACTTCCCCATTATTGGACATTTAGGCTATTTCTAATTTACTGTTGTTATTGTTAGAAAAACAATGAATGAGATATCCTCTTTTTGACTGAAGATAGCATCATTTTCAGGCAGAAGGACGGCAAGTCTGTCAGAGATTAGGAAATTAAATTAAGTTGTCCAAACTGCAGGACCAAGGGCCACAGCTCATGCCTCTCTGACCTCCCCTGAGCCCACACTTTGAGCTATACCATTCCCCCCCAAGATGCTCCAAATAAGTCATTGCAGGTGTTTTTTGCTAGAGGATACCTTGGCTTTTCAAGGGCTTGAAACTAGGGTAGGAGATGAATGGAAAGAAAATAGTGTTCTTAAAGCCCAGAGATAAAGCCACCAGCAAGATCAATGAGGTGATCTGGACAATTACCTGGGATTCTTCACCACCCACCCCACCCTAAGGTGCTCAAAACCCTCAAGTTGCTTCCCCACTACTCCCTGACATCCTGACCCAGGTCTGCCTTATTGTCTCTTCTCTGCTGTGCCCCCTACTCCAAAATTGCTTGGCATTTTAATCCTTCCCAGGGGAAAGCAGCCTGATTAAATTAATTAATCCTCATTATGACAATAATCAACAGTCCTCTAACCTTCATAAGGAAGGGCTGTACTTTGAAAGATGTGTTAAATTGATGATTCTCTATTTTCCCCACCCATCTACCCATGCATTCAACAAACATTTGATGAATACCTACTTTGTGCCACACACTGGGTAGGCTATGCAAAGGTGAATGAGAGCCTGGGATGTCCTGAGTGGTATTCCAGATGGTATGACAGAGGGAAATAAGGACTCTCAGGTACTTTGCAGGGGGTGGCAGTCATCTTTGGGGTGATATGAGACGAGTGTGTAAAAGGGAGCCATTTCAGGGCCTACCCAACACAATATTTAAAGACAGCCCTGAGTGAAAACTGAATAAAAACTTAATAAAAAGGTAAAAGTCTATTTAAAGGTGTTCTGAAGTGGAACATATGCTCTTCCATCCCCTATCCTGTCCCCAGGGTTTTTTCCTCTCTACTGTTCCTTGTCCCCTGTGTCCTGTGCTGGCCGTGGAGGGTGCCTTTGTCTCTTCTCTCCCCACAGCATGGCTGCCTCTCATGTCAGGCAAGGATCAAATCCGGCACATCAGAGGTAGATGGTCCAGAGCCCATGGTGTGAAGCGTCATGTAATGAAATACCAAATTCTACTTGTGGGACAGGTTTTCACGCAAAGCAGAGTGTTCGAGTACCTGATTGGCAAATTCTTTTCCACCACAGCATTTAGTAAAATCATGTACAGAATATCTTTAATAATAAACTATGCAATGCAGAATTATACTAACTTAAAATGTTTTTGAAATAGATTTCTGCTTCCTCCCCTCCCCACGTTGACCAGACAAGCCTGGCATCTATCCAAAATGGATTTTTAATTAGTGAGTCATTAGGCTCTATAAAAAGAGCTAAACTTGTGTAAACGTACCCCCTTCCACAAAACAAAACGGCTTCGATGGTCACAACTCATTTAAAGTGAAGATTAAACATTTTAACCAGAACAGTGCCCTAATTCAGCAAATTTTATTTATGTCCAAATGTAGTGCTATTGGCAATGAAGAGCAATTGGAGAAGTCATAACCCAAGACAATTATTGTGTAGGGCCTTTAGAGTTCCCTATAAATTTCCTCTGGTGACCTTAGAGCCAATGCTCGACCACAAAGCCAAATATTTGTATTAGGTGTTCCTGTGTTTAACACACTAATTTAAAAGATGGAATTCTTTGATTCTATCTCAAATCATTTTACTTCTAATCTCTTTCTGGAAATGCCTGGTGGATAAATGGAACTAAGAGTATGCTTTCTGAAAAGAGGCTTTACTGTGTTGCAATAAATCCAGGGACTAGGGACATTAATGTACCTGAAGTGCTCTTAATGTGTCTATGCTGGGGATCATCCTTATGGTCCTGTTTCAGAGACCTTTACCTGGAAGGTTATAAATCCTTTGAGAAATTACTATAATGGGGAAAAGCTTTACCAAAGGAAACACTGAGTTCAAACATAGCTAAATGCACTGGCCAGAAAGGCAGGTTGAAGGACAGGTGGGAAAGCCATGACACTCTGAGACAATAACTGAAGAAAACTTGTTTTTGGTGAGGTCACATGACTGTCCCTGAAATCTACTCAGAGGAAACCAAATTACCATTTGAAATCTCTCCATTGATCCTAAAATAATGTATTTCTCTTCCTTTTTTCTATTTACAATTTAGGGTGTGAGGAACCTTGGAAGCTCCTGTCTGAAGTCTGGTCTGAGGGCCGCCTGCATCATAATCACCTGGGGAAATTATAAAACATGAACACTCCCAGGCCCAAACTCATCTCCTACTGAACCAGAATCCTTGGGGGGTGTGGGAATGGGGGGAATGGGGGACTTGGAATTTGCATTCAAATTTTTAAAAAAATTTTGTTTATTAATCTATTTTAAAATAGCAACAATAAAATTATTAGTTGTTAATACATATAGCATATCTTACGAAAAATAATTATATTTTCCCAAACAACAAATAGTTTTGTGAGAATAGTGATATCATTTTATATTTTTGCAAATCCCTTTAATATCTGGCTTGACAGAGGAGGACTGAACTCTCCTTTTTTGCTTCTGCATTGAATCTGCTGTGCTATGTTGTTTTGGTTGAAGTCTGACCTCATACAGATATGTAGTTGGAAAAAAAGGAGGATGTTTTAATAGCATTTTCAGATAATTGTGAAATTTTTTTTGGATATTTTACCAAAACTAGATAAATAGCAGTTTCTTAAAAGATGATTACAATGTGGCATCTGAAATCATATCATTGAGGTTTTCATACTGTGTATTCCATCTATCTGGAATCTACATTTTTTAAACTACCTACTTAGTGTGATACTTATATAGATCGTAGTTTTAGAATCGCCAAATTCAACTCAATTTCTTTATTACACAGAGGTAAACTGAGGTCCCATAAAGATACCTTTTTTTCACAGGGTCCAAAGGCCTTTCCTTTTATGATACTCCTTAGTGAATATACAGTGCTGGAACCTAATGGGGGACCTGTATATTCTAAATTCCTCTGTAAACTTTCTTTGGGTCCAATAGGCCTATTCCAAAGAGGAAATAAGGAGAAAGGCTGCTTATCTAGGCGGGCAAATTATTCAGGGGCTAGAATATTCAGGAAACTAAATAGGAGGCAGACGCCAACCCAGAAAGCAAATGGCTTTCTTTATATAAATAGGCAACCCTGGGAATTCACAACTGGGTAATGACTTTAGTTTTCACAAATCCCTGATACATTAGACCGGAGTGAGATGTTGGCAATTTTGAACAAATTACGACCCCTCTCACAATATGTGGAAACACTCATATTTATGCCAGTATTTGTTCATGTAGTTTTACTGGGGTCTTCTTTCTTCCCCCAAGACCAGGATAATCAGACTTTTAAAGCTGGACTTCTCCTGCAGTAAATGCATGTTCTCCAGAAGGGGAAGGAGAAAAGGTCTGATGTTGCCCCGCCTGAACAGAGACTGGTAGCTGACCCCCAATACCCATTCTCATATTCCACCATAACAGAGTTTGCAGCTATGCACATGGCCACAAGAACTAAAGCCACAATTCCAAGCATCTCTTGAGACTAAATGTTACTTAGTCTGGCCAATGGGGTGTGAGTGGAAGTGTTGTGTGTCAGTTCTGGAAAGCTGCTTTAAGAGGTAACTGGTGTATGCCCTTTGCTGTTTCTTATTTCCTTCCTCCTGAAGAGGGCTGGCTGGAGCTCCATCATGGGCCATGAGGACATGGCCTAAATGTTGAGTCCTAGGAGTGGTGGCAGAAAGCTAGAAGGAGCCCGGGACCCTGAGGACCTCATGGAGTAGAGTTACCATCTCAGTCTGGGCTTATCTTTTGACTGTTACATGAGAAAGGAATATAATTCTAGCTTGTTCAAGCCTCTGTTACTCTGGGCCTCTGTGACTCGCAGCTAGTCCTAACCTAACTGATACCTCTTTTTATATGTTAGAAAGCGGGCCGGCCCGTGGCTCACTCGGGAGAGTGTGGTGCTGATATGTTAGAAAGCGAGAACCAGCTGTAGGTCCTTCACCAAGCTGTCCTATGATGTCACCACCAATAAGAGCTTTTACAGTGTGGAGCAACAATGAGACAATGGTGCTTCCTAAAGAGTCTCTGGGGAGCCTGGCCTCTCCCAGCAGCCCATGAGACAGGCGGGCTTGCTTGGCTCCCTGGCAGGCATCATGCTCCCAACTAGATGGAGGACAGAAAGCCTGCTCTGCTCTATTCCCTTGGCTCTGCCCTATTCCCTTGGCTCTGCCCTCACCTGGGTGACCTGGATGGGAATGCCTTCATTCAACCTGGAGGGTCAAGTTAGGAATGGACAATACTTGTCAATTTTTCTCTGTACATATGTATTTAATTCTTATCAGAAGTTTATTTTTAATACTTTAGCTTTAAACTATTTGTATTTTGAACAGAACAGATATGACATAGTAGGGGAGGGAGGGGAAAGAGGGAGGGGGGAAAGAAGAACAGGTAAAGGGACATGAAAATCAACAATGTATATTAAAAATTTAAAATTTAAAAAAAAATGTATTTTGTGTCACATCGTGTTTTTCAACCTGATTTATATTTCTCTTTACTCAACATTTCACTAGTTTTTGCCTCTTTTAGCCTTGATTTAATTCTATTCTTTCACATCTGAGTTTTTGGTTTTTTATTTTTTTTCCTTTTTGTCTTTTTTACTGACTGGTAACGGGATCGCAACCCTCGGTGTTGCGTCTGTACTGGGACTGGCAACAGGATCGCAACCCTCGGTGTTGCACCCGCACCACGCTCAGCCAGTGAGCGGGAACTGGTCTCCACATGGGATCTGAACCCTCGGCGGGAGTGCCTCCGCGCTCCCAAGCGGCGCACTCTCCAGTGCGCCACTGGGCTGGCTCTGAGTTTTTGGTTTTTAATCTTGTTTCTTCTTAGCTAATTTAATCTATTTACACTGTTATTATTTTCTATTTTATTCTCTTATTATTTTATTTCATTTTTTATTCCTTTAATCTTTTGATTAGATTTTTAAAAATTTGTTTCTATCTTTTCTCTTTTTATCATAATGTTACTAACATTTTCTTATCATCCAGTTTTATGTTTTATTGTTACTTTACTTGTCAGTATTTAATCCTTAGATTCTTTGCTTTTAGTTCATTCTTTTTTCTTCAGTTTAAAGTTCATTCTGTAATTTTTTATTTAACCTTTTCGATGTTAACTTGTCCTACTCTTTAATATTAAATATGTCCTAATTATCTCCTTTTAATTTTTGGGCTTCTGGTTTTATTTCTTAACTTTCGTATTCCCATTTCTATTACGCCTATTTTTTGTTTCCTATCCATGACTTGTGAATTAATTTTTATTTTCTGTTCTTGATCTATTTGTTTTAATGGTAATTAGGAAGTATGGCTACAGATGTGAAGCCATGGCATCCCGATCTTCATCCCCTAACTTGCTTCTCCGACTAGGGGTACCCTGGCTGCAGCCTGGGGAACAGGGAGAGGAGGAAGAGTCTATAATTTCTGTAGTGGGTCAAAAGGTATTGGAACTATAGGATAAACAGGGCATTTTCTTGAAGGATCCACTTAGAGTTCTAGGAAAAAGAAAAATTCTGGATCCTTTAGGACCATTTAAGAAGAGAGAAATTATTAATATATGCACTCAAAATGCAGTGTCAACTTTAAAAATCTACCCTAAGTTTCAAAACTTGGTAAACTCAATGTAGCGGCATCTTAACCATAAACCAATGAGAAAAGGAAAAGCCTCCAGATACCATTTGTGTCAAATAAATAAACCCAAATGCTTCTGCATTGTTTTCCCTCTCATTAATCCCTCTTTTATTACTGAAAAGCCCCTCCCTTCATTCAGCCTGCCTTTGACAGGCCCTTCAGTTTCCTCCTGATTTGCTAATTCTCTATCCTTCCATCACGATTGAGTTGTCCCTTGGAGGAGCCCCAGTTTCTCTTGTTGAGCCCAGAGAAAAGGGTTTCAGAACTTTGAACTTTCCTTTTGTTTTATGTCATGCCCCGTGTAGTGAGGGATTGTATTTTACCTGTGTATTTCTCAGAGGTCTAGCATGGTGCACTGTAGATGTTCAATGAATGCTGAAAAAACAAGTGGGTGGATGAATGGATGCACAGACAGATGCTCAGCATTTAAGACTTCCTGACTGCCAAATGGAAAGGCCTACTCTTACAGTGCTCATTATTGCAAACCCTTCTACAACCTGACCTCCTCAACTTTTTCTCCTGCCCTTATCCCTTTCTCAAATATCTTTTCTCCCTTGGCTTTTAAAATTAAAAGCTGTGCCGGTATAATCACAAACCCTCCAAATACTAATTTCTATACCTTTTACTGCTTTTTATTCCTTCTTCTGGCCTTACTAGTAAACATCCTAAGGCTTAGACTCTGGCCTCATTTCTTTATTTTCTGCCTGGTTCTACCTGAATCGTTGTCACGGCTTCAACCCTCACCTCCATGCTGATAACCCCCAAATGCATATCTCTAGCCCTGACCTCTCACCTGAGTTCCTGCCTCTTATCTCTGTCTGCCTACCACTGGTGATTTCTGCCTGGATTTCCCACCACCACATATCCTAAAGTGACCTCCTCAGATGCTTCTCTATGGAGAAGTGTGTGTGCCTGTGTGTGTGTTTGTGTGTGACTGTGTGTGTATTTTACCTGCTTTTGCTGCCACTGCAAACGGTATTGATAATAACAAGAGCTAACATATTTTGATTACCTACTATATGTCAGGCGCTTCATATTATCAGTTCCTTTGATCCTCGCAAGAACCTTGCAAGGTAGGAATTATCTGCACTTCTGCAGGTGAAGAAACTGAGGCTCAAGAGAAGTTAAACAACCTGCCTCTTATTGCACAGCTATTATGTGGGATTCAAATTCAAGACTGTCTAGCTCCAAAGCTCATGTTCCTTCTACTATATCACACAACCGTCACTTTTTCCATTTATAGCTAAATTCCTTGAAAGATGGGGAGCACTGCTGATCTCAATGAGTTTTTGGAGTTTGGCATGATCTATATCCCTCCACTGACACTGTTTGCCAAATAACAGGTCGTGATTAAGTATACAGGCTTTGGACTCAGGCAGACCTGAGTTCAATCCCAGTGCCATTATTTACTGAAGGAGCAGGATAGTTAACCTTTCTGAGTCTCAGTTTACTCATCTACGAAATGAAGACGCTAACACCTCCCAGGAGTATTGGAAAGAAAAAATAAAAAAACGTATGTCAAGAATCAACCTAAAATATCCATCACCTGATGAATGGCTAAGTAGAATGTAATGTGATGTATCCATATGATGGAGCACTATCTGGCAATAAAAAGAAAGGAATCCTGATACATGCCACAACATGGATAAACCTTGAAAAGATTATGCTAAATGAAAGAAGCCAGACACAAAAAGCCGTATGGTATTCCATTTTTATGTGAAATGTCCAGAATAGGCAAATCTGAGAAAACAGAAAGTAGATTAGTGGTTGACTAGGGTTAGACTTGGGGGTGGGAGGATGTTGGTAGGACGGGAAAGGGAAGTGGCTGTTAACGGGAACAGGGTTTCTCTTTGGGGTGATGAGAATATTCTAAAATTGGTTGTGCTGTTGGTTACACAACCCTGTGGATACACTAAAAACTACTGAATTGTATACTTTAAATAGGTAGGTTGTATGGTATGTGAATTATATCTCAATTAAAATGTAAAAATAGTGTATGTCGAGCCCTTAGCACATAATTAATGCTCAATAAGTTCTCACTGTTACGACTTTCTCCTCCTTGCCTGGTTTGTCTCCAGCAACTGATCGTGGACATTTTCTCCTATTTATAGTGCTGTGGCTTATTACTAGCTTAAGTGCAGGCCTTTTTTTCCCTTGTTAAACACTTGGTGGACTCCTTTGAGGTGCTTGAGGATGTGGGGGTGCTCTGCCTGCTGCTCCTTACTGCCTGACCTTTGTCTTTGCCTGGGCTGTCCCGAATGTGCCTTCCTTCACTGAGCCTGTCAAATAAACTTCCTGGTCTACCCAGACCTTCCCCTACTCCTCCTTATTCAACAAACACTTGGTGGGTAACAACCCTATAGAGAGCAGCCCTAGGCATTGCGGGTGATGCAAGGAGGTTTAAGACTCAGCCCCCAGCCACAAAGTGTTCTTTGATCATGGTTGGGGAAACATCACATAGATATAAAAACACAACTAAGATGAGGACACAAGTCTGTTAAGTGACAAATGTGCAATTCTCACTCGGGTGCTATAAGAGTTTAAAGAAGTGGGAGATCATAGGTCAGGCAAGTTGATTCTTCAAAAAGTTGGTTCCTGAGGATGGGCGAGCTTCATGTTAGGGGAGAGGATGGAGCATGTAAGCAAAGACATAGATATGGGTCTTCCTTCTTCCTGCCCTACACATTTATTAAGCACATATCATTTGTTAGACCCTGGGGATATTTTCTTTAAAAAGTAGGATTGAATTCTTCCCTCTAGGAGCTTACAGATGTGGGGAAGGTGGACGCACAAAGAAATTACAAGAGGTCCGTGAATATAGTGAAGTGAGTGGGCTAGTTGTATGAGAGAGAGTTGGTGACGGCGTCACAGAAGAGCTGGCATTTGGATTTTCAGGACAAAGACGAGTTCCATATCAGGAGGTGAGGAAGCAGGGCACAGCAAAAGCAAAGACCCAGGGACATGAAGGTGCATGCTGTGGAGTGGGGACAGGTGGTCCAGGGATGATTAGAGCAGAATTGGGAGCTAAGGCCGTCAAGGTGTGTTGGGACTTCATTGTAAAGATGTCATGTTTTGTGTTCAGCAATGTATGTTCTACATGGAGGCAATCAAGGGGGGGTTGGCGGGTGGGCACCCTTTCCACTTCTCTCAGGCCAAACTGTCTAATCCCAGTTCTGTCTTTCTGTTTTCTCTTGAATATCAGCCCCCCTTCCAATGTGTCCTGAATGCTGTCAACTCATCTCTTGAATCCTTGCCATCCTGGTCCCTAAGGAAGGCACACATCATTTACCCTCTTCTGTCAATCACACACCTTACTGAGGGGCGGGGAGGAAAGCTTGACTAGCAACCCCCTAGCAGAGATCACCAAGTTCAGAATCAAACTAATGTCGATCCCACAGATTTTACCTGTGGTCAAACACACACATTATTGCATGCCTTTCCAAATTTTATTTTGATTATAGCATTTTAAAATGCAGCGCGAAACAGATAAGTTCTTATCATGTCCCCCAAATAAATTAGTACACTATCCATAGAATTTTTCTTTAAGACTTCTTTTCAAAGAAACATAAATCCCTTTGTAGATCATTGAAGGATTAGTAGAAATGCATGTAATACATTCAAATGTACTTAAGAAGTATTTTTAAACAGAAAATGTACAGATAGTTATTTCTACAATCTACAAACAAAATGAGCCTGTAGTTTCCAAGCAAAATAAAAGGGCAAGTTTGTTGACTGAATTCATACTCATTTATCATACTCTCCTGCACTGTATTAATATCTTTAACTGGCCAGTCAATCATAAAAAAATTAAATCCTTAGTGAATCTTATCGGTACCACAAAAATAATGGGATTTCTGTTTACAGGGTGTCGATTGTGTTCAGAGTCTTTGATAATGACTGCAGACAGTCAATAAACACTGAGACATTTACATGGCCAGCAGGAGCCTAACTAAACTATCTAATCTTTCAAAAGACAGTCAACACAATGAACTCTAAACCTAATCCCCTCAAATACTGGAGAGACAGTTTAGTGCTTTAAATACTACTCAACTCCAAACCCTGCACTAAAAGAACCATTGAAGGTTTTTCTTAAACTCACAGAAGTGGGGCATTCTGATTTCAGTTCTGATTCTCTGATGGCAAATCTTTATCTTATAATCTAAGTTCGACAATTTATGGGACCTAGGATTTGTGAAGGGTCACAAGTATTATAAGTATCGAGTAAGAAAAGAGAGAGGAGCAGTATTTGACACATTTTAAATTTTTTAAGTGAACTTTTTTTCAATTTCAAGAAAGCAAAACACATTACTTGCTGCTTTTGTTTATTAAAATCAAGTAAACTTGTTCAGAACTCTTATTCAATTTGTGCTGTATTTCTTGCCGGGAGATTTTTTAAAAAGCTGGGGGAGGAAAAAGGTTATTAATTAACCGTTTCCTCTCTTTCAGGCCTGCCTGTATTACTCAATGAAGAGAAAGGTTTAACAAATCTAAAATCCTGACAAAAGACTTTTGTGCAAGGGAAGTTGAAAATGGCTGGTTATGAAGTCATGAATTTAGATACTAAAAGAAACTTTTGAGTTTTCAGTGGCAGAGAGAGAAAGAAAAAGGAGACTTTCAGCACGACTTGGAGAAATGCCTTGTGACTCTGATGTTTTTGTGCTGTTGGTGGACGTTATGAAGATGCTTGGGAGTACGTTTGTTAGTTACTGGCTGGCAAAACTGGGCCCTGGCAACCCACTCAGAAGGAATGTTTTTCCTGAGATGTTTGATTTGGGGCTACTTTGTTCCTTTCTTTTACACATCCAAAGTGTTGGGTTTTTGCTGTTCCTGTTTAAAGAGCCTGGCCAGAGAGGTGCTGACTTATCTCTCTATCCCACACCCGAGGCAAGAGTGGGGATCAGGAAAGCACCGTGTTGCTTATGGAGCAGCTTTAATGAGCCGCTTTAGAAACAGATGTGGCCTTGCTGTGAAAGCCGATGAACACAATAGACTGCCGGGGATCTGATGTTCGGTTCTCTTCAGGCTGCAGAAATGAGAGATTCTTTTGGTTGGCCCGGCATTCTGCCATGTCAGAAAGCCCACTGGAATCTCTACTTTGGCATTTGCAGGAAATGGCAGGAAGTGTATGAGAATCCGGAATCCAGGAACAGAATTTAATTATGCCACATTGTGAGGTCACTCTCTCTGTATTGGGTCAGTGGATGAGAGGGCCTGGAAGAGGAAGAGGGCTGATTTATTTTTGGGTGAGTGAGCTCACACTGGTTAGCCCCTGCATTTTAGACATCTTTGGACATTAAGGCTCAGATTTGAGAATTTCAGGCTTTTTTTTTGTTAGTGGACACACACATACTCTGAACTCCAACAATCCTTCAACTCTATTGGAACCTAAAATCCATTGAACCTATTGTATTTTTACTGTCTGTCACTCTTTCCATGTTATTTCTCTCCTTACCCAGCTCAAATCCATGATCAAAGGTTTTAATCACTCCCTTGAATATACCCTCAACTCTCTTGTTCCTCTCTCACTTTGTTGAACTAACCTAGCTGAACCACAACCTTTGCTAAACTCAACTTTCCCCTACTCCATTCGCACAGTTGAGCAAAGCTAGAGAAAAGCACACAGCCAAGCTGGCCTCATTTTATCCTCTTGGTTGCTCATGTCTAGTGGACCTTTAAAGCTGCCCAGCAATCATACTGCATTTCCCTAGCCCATTCATTCATTCATTCATTCATTCACTCTACTGGAAGAGGGCTGTTTTATACCTTTTCTTC
>NW_007726568.1:259717-286964 GCF_000696425.1 Galeopterus variegatus | reverse complement strand
TATTTTTACTGTCTGTCACTCTTTCCATGTTATTTCTCTCCTTACCCAGCTCAAATCCATGATCAAAGGTTTTAATCACTCCCTTGAATATACCCTCAACTCTCTTGTTCCTCTCTCACTTTGTTGAACTAACCTAGCTGAACCACAACCTTTGCTAAACTCAACTTTTCCCTACTCCATTCGCACAGTTGAGCAAAGCTAGAGAAAAGCACACAGCCAAGCTGGCCTCATTTTATCCTCTTGGTCGCTCATGTCTAGTGGACCTTTAAAGCTGCCCAGCAATCATACTGCATTTCCCTAGCCCATTCATTCATTCATTCATTCATTCACTCTACTGGAAGAGGGCTGTTTTATACCTTTTCTTCTCTTCTCAAAATTTCAACTACTCCTTCCCTATCTTCATGATCATAATGACATTGCTTCCTATATACTGAGAAAATGGAAGCCATTAGAAAGAAAATTCCACAAGCTCCCACAAGCACATCTACCCACTGGCCAGCATCTGGGCTGATAGACTCTGCCTTCTCTTCCATTTCTCTGGGTGAACTGTCCATGCTCTTTACAAAGGCCAACATCTCCACTCACACACCAGATCCACCACCCTCCTCCCCCTTGCCTACCCGGTCAAGGGCAATGCTATAGACAATCCTCCCTTCTCTCTCCTGCATCATCAGTCTCTCCCTGCCCCCTGCCCCACCCCGCCACTGCCCCTGTCTTTCCTAGTATGATATAAGCATTCTCTCATCATAAAAAAAAAACAACCACAAAACAATTCTCTTGATCCCACTTCCTCTTCTAACTTACTATCCCCTCCCCCGACATTTTTCTTCTTCCCTCTACAGCAAAATTACACGGAAATGTTGTATGCACTTTGTTGTCCAATTCTTCTCGTTTCTTCTCCTCTTGCTGCCACCAGCCATTGAAACTGCTCTTATAAGGCGACCATAGTAAATGCAGTGGTTAATTGTTAGTCCTCGTCCTATCTGACTTATCAGCATCATTTAAAACAGTCACTCCCTTCTCATAAAATACTTCCGTCGCATGGTTTCTGTCACACTTCTGGTTTTCTTCCTACCTTGCTGCTTTTCTTTCTTCTTGTCTGGTTCTTTCAGTTTCCCTGGTCTCTCTATGGTGGAATGCCCAGGGCTCAGTCCTCGGAGCCCTTCTGTCTTTCATCTCTTTAGAACGTTCATGATCTCACCCATTCTCAGGACTTTAAATACTGTCTATGTATTTATTATTTCTCTCTCTCTGTATATCTCCAGTCTGTCCCACCTCCCTGTGCTTCAGACTGTATGTCCAACTTCCAACTCAACATCTCCCCTTGGACATCTAATAAACATCTGAGCTTCTGATGTCTTTCTCCTCCCATCCTGAATCTGCTCTTTCTGCAGTGTTTCCTTCTTGGCAAGCGACAACTCCTTTCTTCCAGTTGCTTGGCGTTACCTTGACTCTTGTTTCTTTCATACCTCACGTTTTAATCCATTAGCCAAATCCACTTGACTCTACCTTCAAAACGTATTCAGAATCTGACCCCTTTTCACCATCTCTAGTCCTACCACCCTGATCCAAACCACCTTCCAGCTGGTATCCCTGTTTCTGCTACATCTGGTAAGAAGCAGAGACCTGAGTTTCAAATCCAATTATTCTTCCATTTTGAAGACTTTGATCTTTTGTCTAGGTTCTTCAGTCCCTCTTATTCTTCACCTTTTGTGCCTGGAACTATAGATACTTCCCCCATTTTTCATTCCCCTATTCTTTCCATTCTTCCTTAGGCCAGATAAAGATTCTATTTCCCAACCTCATGTACAGATAGGTACGGCCATGTGACTAAACCTTGACCAATGAGATAAAAGCAGAAGTTGTTGGGTGGAACTTCCAGTAAAATTTTTATGTAAGGGACAAAGCTGGTCCACATCCTTTTGGTTCATCCATTATCCTCCTTCCTGCTGCCTGGATTGGGGACTTGATGGCTGGAGCTCCAGCAGTGTTTTTGCATCCTGAGATGATCTTGAGGATGGAAGCTACTTGCTGAAGATAGAAAGCAGAAAGAAAGAAGCAGTCAGGGTGTCTGATGACTTTGTGGAGCTTCCATACCAGCCCTGGACTTCTCTAGTCCATATCTGGACTCTTTTGTGTGAGAAACTCAAATTAATGATATAATTTGTATTACACATAAGGTATGGCTTATAAAGTAATGAGAATGAGTCCGTAGGTTTTTACTAATGATAAGCTCTATTTCTTTAAGACTCCAAATAAAGATTAAAGCCCTGTTACCACTCTCAATTCCTTCCACTGAAATATCATAAGACAAATTTCTGTATAACACAAACTTTGGACCTTTACAAAGATTTAAACATTACAAATTCTACTACAAGAAAAGGAGAACAACAAGATTGTTCATTGTGTGAGAATTTGACTGATGTGATTGATGTTGACACCTTATAAATAACTTAAAAGAAAACAATTTATGATCTTGATCTTTCCTGTTATAGAGATAAAGTCTTAAACCTCTAAATTACAAATCCACCTCCAAGGCTATGAATTAAAAGCCTAGTTAAGCAGAAAGAGAAATTTAAGTCTTACAAACTTACAAGTTTGGAATGTTGCTTGGGACGTGGTTTGTTCTGTGTTGGGTCCTTCTGGAGGTTCAGGTCATGGGATCTGGGCATCATTCATCTCTAAGATGAATTATGATGTGTATAAAGAGCATGTTCCTTCAGGTGCTGTCTCTCACACTTACTAGTCTCTGGGCAAGACATTTAACCTCTCAGAGTATAAGTATTTTTTTTTTTTATCTATGGAATAGAAGCAATACCAAAAATAGCTGGTCCACAGGGCTTCTGAGATGATAAAATGAGGGAATAGAAACAAAAGGGCCTGGTTCATAGTGGTTACTCAATATTTGTTCCTTTGTCTTGACAATGTATTACATTTTACAAATGCTTTAGAATTTTTGAAATGCTTTCACATACTGTACAAGTTATTGTCAAAATACCAAGCACTGATCAACACTTCCTCTAAAAGATTTTGGATGGTTGTATTTTAATTGTTTTAGGATGTGACCAGCTTTTGTGGAGTCGAGTTAGCTGGCTTTATTATTCTCCTGCAACATTTCCTTTGCTCTCGTTGATTTCCATGGCTACACGATGATTACTTCCTGAGAAACAAAGGAACACATGTGTTTAGAAGTAAAAAGGAAGCATACAGATCACCTATTGAACCAAACCCTGTAAAACCTGGTATAAATGGAAACTTTTCTTTTTATCATAATGTGTTTAAAATGAAGGAATTCACATTAGTCATTCTCTCAGTTTTTACTCTACAATAGCTGTCCTTGGATGGGGCTAGATTATGTTAGGTCTTAAAAATCAAATTTACTCCAAAAGGTTTTGTAAGATAGACTGTTTACAACATCAAGATTTTAGTGGTGGCCAGTCCAGAAAAGTGATAGTAGATAATGGGAAATTTGAAGACAAAGAATGAGTGCAGGAAAAAATAACTCACCATCTAAAACACCCTGGTTCCACTTTACTACACTAACTAATTGATTAATTAGTCTGGCAAACAATTATTGAGGACTTCTTTGTATGAAGAACTGCTCTAAATGCTCTGAGAACTACAAAGGTGAATAAAACCCAGAGGTGATCCTCAAAGAATTAATAGTTTAGTATTGGAAATAAAGTATATATGTCCTATCCAAATTATGTCCTATATGAAGTACAATCCAAGACTTGGAGTGCCTTTAAGGAGGGGGCTGTCTGTGTTGAATCTTGAAGAATGTATAGAAATTTGTTCACCAGGTAGACAGGTGGAAGGGCATTCCAGACAAAAGGAACAGCATCTACAAATGCCCAGAGATACCCAGGTCAGAGCTGATGGATCAGAGAGAGGAAGAGATTGATTTGGGGAACAAGAGTAGGTTGGGAATATCTGTATTGGGGATGTTATCGTTATTAGTAGGTGGGTGTTTGGTGCATGGAGAATGGCTTAAAGTGGGAGGAGAGGAAAGCTAATGAGTCTCACTTTGGACGTATTAAATGGGAGAGGATATTCCACTGGAGATGTTATGTAGGTTGTTAGAAATGAAGTTTGGAGTTTAGGAGCAAAGTGCAGTTGAAGATAGAAATTCAGGATTTGTCAACACATAAGTGGAAGGTGAACGCACAGGAGTCCAGAGTAAGAAGAAAACAGAGTTGAAAACAGAACCCTGGAAAACAACTACTTTTAAGGGACAAACTGATGAAGAACTTGGGAGGAGGCTGAGAAGGAGAAGCCAGGTAGATATGAAGACAAAGCACAAGAAAATGGCAGCTTTCCCCTTTCTCCATAGTATGGTGCTTCTTTAGTGATGGCTGGGGAATGTCAAAACAGAACAGGAAACACTAAAGGAGCATTTAATCAGATTCTTTTTCTTTTGAAGATTTTTCCTAGGATTTGGGACTGTTTTTCTAATGTGGACTCTTCTCTGCACTTCCAAGAATAAAATCTAGGAGCATGGGAAGACCAAATGGGTGGTTACCCCTGGGGTTGCATGCAGAATGAAGATTCTGGGAGTCAGGTGAAAACGGATTGTCCTGGACTGTGATGCTCCAATGAGCCAGAGAGGCAGTATATATAGTGGTTATGAGCTCTAGAGTGAGGCAGATCTGCATTCAAATCCTGACTCTGAGGTCCACACATGGATTCTTCCAGTAGGTGTGCATGCCATTCTGGGTGTGGACTGCAGATTCCTCACCCCGAGACCCTACCCGCTCTCAATCAAGATGGAATAGAGAAGAACTTTCTTCACTACCTGTGGGCTTCTCAAGAGCTTGGTACATAGTAAGTTCTTAAATATATAGTTTTCTTTTTAAAGATGAATGAGTAAATTAACAAAACATAATAAACAGTACACAGAAAGTAAGCATATGAACATTGTGGTCTCCTAACATTTTTATGGGTCACTGATCTTTTCAAAGCTCTGACCATTAAGCATCAGAGAAACATCCACACAGAAGGAAAGCTTCACTGTGCATGAGAAATGAGGCTTTTTCACCAGGGCTTCTATGGAGATGGGGAAACAGGGAACAGGTTCTGGGAGATGCATTTGTGTTAAATCAGACAACAAGCTTCAGAATTATTTATACTAACAGAAATCATAATCACACAGTGATCTGATTTCACAATTTACCTCCCCCAGTTTCATAGGCAAGTGACTTCAGCACCTTGTCACAAACCCTCATTCCTAAGTTAAGAAAGGCTCAGCGCCTGTGGACAGGGCTAAAAGATGTGTACACTTGGGAGTCTCCGGGGAACACACTGACCCCGTCTATTCTCTATGGTCCTGCTGGGAGTTTTCTGAGAGATCCTTATGTGGACAGCCTGTATCTTTCAGATGTTCCCCAGGAGCCTATACTGATTTTCCCTTATTTGAGGGGTAACTGAGATCTCAAAAGGGGTTGTGCAGAAAAGGCTCCAAACCATCGAGAAGAAACATTGCTGCTGCCCTGAAGGGAATTTGAACCCAAAATGATTATTTGAAGTCACTCTAAGGAGTATATCAAATATCTGTTATACCACATATGTTTATTTTAAAAGTTCAGAACAAAATATTTCCTGATATTATGCTCAGTGAGTGAGAACAATTTTATGATTAGCCAACTCTTACTCAAATATATTTAATATCACTTACAGAAGAAAAGAACCCCAGATGCATAAAAATAAATCAGATTAGACTTTGTCTTTTGATTAATGTTTTTTTTATACCCACTGAACAGGAAAATACTCATTAACAAAAGTTTTGAGAACAATAAAGCAACTGGAGGTTATTAATATGAAAATATTGTCGATTGTTCCTCCCGTAGAAATCTCCCTGGACAGCCCACTTCCTGAAAAATGACTCAGCAAAAGCTCCCAAGAAGAGTTGTTCATATTTAATACAATTGTTCAGGCCAGCACTTATTTCTTATCTATAAAGTCCCCTTGTGATTAATGATTCATGTTTCTTTTCAATTATGGGCTTTGAATGCAAACTATTTCTTAATGTAAACAAATGGTTTCAGTATTTAAAGCAAAACATTTCCTGCTCGTTTAGTACTATTTCCTATGTTATGCCTGAAATCATGTTTTTGAGGGAATTGTTTGGTTTCAAAAGAGGAAAAGAGGATGATTGTTTAGAAGAATGTGTGCAAAGGAGGGGTGCCTTTGTCATGGCCCCCCTACAAGGCTTGCCTGGAATCAGAGCGGGTGCATGGTATCCTGTCCTCTCGCAGCATGGCCAGAGAAGCTGGTGTCCTGAATTCTGCCTGTAAAGGTCCCAGTGTTCCTGTGGGAGAAAAGCATATTTTTGGCAGCTTGATAATAGGTCTTGCAGCATGTCTTTAAATTCCTCAGTTCTGCCAAAGAGATCTGAACTAGATGAATGGAGGACCAACAGTTGCTAAAAATACTAGAAATAAGAGAGCAAGGTCTTTAGTGACTTCTAATAACATTTTACAATTGCCAATACAAAAATAAAATGAAAACCTAGAAGAACACGTTTTGATGAAGTATGTGCCAAAAGCTGACCACTAGGTAGCACCATAATCTAACTCTGTGACAACAGTGCTGCAAATCAGTTGATTCTGTATTGGCCATGATGCAAGCATTCAAGATTTATACTTGGGAAAAGTCCAACAAGGGCAGCTTAGAAATGTTCAATCAGAAGACTCTAACATAACAAACTGAAGAGATATAAGCTTCAAGTATTTGTTGAGCGAAGCTATTTCTATTACAGCAATTATTTTTATTGAGAACTCAGGGAAGCAGACATCATAGATGGTAGAAAAGATTTTGATCCTTCTCTTAAAGAAAACCTAGACTGCATGAAGATAAAGAAAAAGAATAATCATAGTTAATTAAAACAATTAGTCTGAAATTTTCTTGTTAAATTAGAAAAAACATCAGTTTAATGAAGCAGTAAATACTACTCATTTATTGTGAGTTATAATTATCATTCTTAAGTCTTTCGTTCATTCAGCAATTATTCAGTACATGCCCACTGCACACCTAACGTCATGCTAGGTGCTTTGAATCTAAAGAAGCATAAGGCACATTCCTTGCCTTTGTGTAGCTCCTAGTCCAGCAAGGTAGATAAATACATACAAAACAACAATACTAAGGGATAAGAGCTTTGATAAAGGCATGATCTAAAGAGTTATGGGAGATAGCAGCAAATCACTCTACAGAACAAGTGGCATTTGAACAAGGTCTTGAAAGATAAGTAATATGTCAGTGGACAGTGACTCTTCTCATGTGCCAAACCCTCTCCTAAGTGTTTTGCCTAATAAATGTTTCCAAGTAATGTGATCTTTACAACAACCTAATGAGGAAGGTGATACTGTCATTACCTCCCTGTTACAGACAAGAAAACTAGTTTGGGAAAGGCATTCTAGATAAAGGAAGCAGCATGTATAAAGGTTCAGAGATGTACAAACCCATGGCATATTCCAAGGAGCAGATGAATTTTACCAGTAATAACATTATAATATCCAGGGCTGGCCCGTGGCTCACTTGGGAGAGTGTGGTGCTGACAAAACGAAGTCAAGGGTTAATATCCCCGTACTGGTCATCTTTTAAAAACAACAACCACAAAACAACAACAACAAAAAACATTATAATATACACAGAAATACCATGTCCACTGTAATTTTATAAACAGAAAAATGTCAGTTATATCAGAGATTTAGAATTGATTTTTACATAATAATACTTTGAACTTTCAGAAGGAGAGAACAGAACTGTGGTTATTACTAGAGGTGGGAAAGTGGGGGGTGAGGTTAGCAAGAAATGGGTTAATGGACATGAAACAGCTAGTTAGGAAAAATAAGTTCTATTGGGCCGGCCCGGTGGCGCACTGGATAGTGCGCCGCTTGGGAAGCGCGGTGGCGCTCCCACCCGAGGGTTCGGATCCCACATACAGACCGGTTCCCGCTCACTGGCTGAGTGAGGCGCGGGAGCAACGCCGAGGGTTGCGATCCCGTTGCCGGTCCCCGGTCCGGTATGGGGGCAACACTGAGGGTTGCGATCCATTGCCGGACACGGAAAAAGAGAAAAAGACAAAAAAAAAAAAAAAAGAAAGAAAAATAAGTTCTATTGATGTATAGTCGAGCTAGGCACCCATAACTAACATTAAAATACTGCGTGTTATCAAATGACTAGAAGAGAAGAGATCAAATGTCCTCAACAGAAAGAAATGTTTATATTTTGTAATGATGACTGTGCTAATTATCCTAACTTGATCATCACACATTGTACACAGGTATTGATACTTGACTCTGTACCCCACCAACACGTATAATCAATTACATTTCAATAAAAAAGAATTGATTTTTATTTTTATTTATTTATTTATTTATTTTGTTTTGTTTTTTTTCCTTTTTGTCTTTTTTCGTGTCCGGCAACGGATCACAACCCTCAGTGTCGCGCCCGCACCTCGCTCAGCCAGTGAGCGGGAACCGGTCTGTATGTGGGATCCGAACCCTCGGCGGGAGCGCCGCCGCGCTCCCAAGTGGTGCACTGTAGCAGTGCGCCACCGGGCCGGCCCTAAAAAGAATTGATTTTTAAAACTATTTTATTATTACTGAGAAATTTTATTATTTAAAGAACCATAGGAATATAGTTTATTGAGGAAAACACAGATCCATTGAAAGATTAGAATAATTTTTATAATGAAATATTATATCCTGAATTTTTTGAAGACAATAGAAAAAATATAGAATGGATCTGTGGAATCACAATTTTAAGTGCTATAGATTTTTCTTAAAAAACTATCAAATAACAAACCGTATTGCTGAGTCTACTGAGAATAATAATTCTATATGTTTAAACTTAACTGAATGTCTTGACAGATTTCCTAATGTTGAAATATTGCTACTAATATAAAAAAACAACTTTTAACTATTTTATTTTAGCCTTTGTAAGACACTCTGTGATATCATGATTGAATATTTGTTGGTTGCTCATTACTTAAAGCACTGTGCTTCTGTGTCAAGACTGTTTCTTGAACAAATGTTTTTTGAGCACCTACCTTGTGCTAGCTGCCATGTTAGCTGCTGTAGCAGCAAAACAACAAACAGTAAGGGCTCGATCTCCGCCTGCCTCTCCATCTCCACCCTGTCTCAGGCAAGCGTCCCCTTGTTCACCGCCCCAGGCACACTTTCACTGCCTGGCCACGTCCTCTCTCCACGTTCGCTGTTGGTAGGACACATGAGTTGTTCCTACCATCTGCTTTGCATGTGACTTTGCTGAGTCCCTCCACCATCTTGGAATATGTGAGTGGAACACATTCTCCACTTCTCAGTCCCAGTGACCCCTCCTCTATGGATACTTTTACTCTCCTCTGAGTCTTCCTGGCATTTAAAAAAGAATCATTTTAAACATTCTTTTTTTTAAAAATTTTATTTTGTCCATATACATTGTGGTTGATTAATGTTGCCCCTTACCAAAACCACCCTCCCTCCTTCCTCTCCTCCCTCCCCCCCAAAAATGTCCTTTCTGTTTGCTTGTCTTATCAACTTCAAGTAATTGTGGTTGTTATATCTTCTTCCCCCCCCACCGTTTTTTTTTGTGTGTGTGTGTGTGAATTTATATATTAATTTTTAGCTCCCACCAATAAGTGAGAACATGTGGTATTTCTCTTTCTGTGCCTGACTTGTTTCACTTAATATAATTCTCTCAAGGTCCCATTTTAAACATTCTTAAGTGCGCAGTTCAGTAGTGTTACGTATATTCTTCATATTGTTGTACAGCAGATCTCCAGAACGTTTTCATCTTGCAAAACTGACTTGACACTCTTTAAAAAACAACTTCCCATTTCCCTGTAAGGGTCCAAGGTGATGCCATAAGCAGCAGCAGCTCTTCGTATGTCACCAAATATCACCTGCCTTTCACCTCTGCCATGCTGCCATACAAATACCATACAAATCTGATAGTGTCACTTGAAATACAGAACACTGCCCAAAACACTGCCCTGTTGCGCCTGGCAACTACCATTCTACTTTCTGTTTCTATGAATATGACTACTTTTGATACCTCATACGAGTGAAATTATACAGTATTAGACTTTTGTGACTGGCTTATTTCGCCTAACGTAATGTCCTCAAAGTTCCTCCATGTCATAGCAGATGACAGAGTTTCCTTCCTTTTTAAGGCTGAATAATATTCCATTGCATGTTTATACCACATTTTGTTTATGCATTCATCCGACGATGGGCACTTGGGTTGCCTTTCCTGGCAGTTTTATCCCTTCTTTTCTAACATTCATCTCTTTCTTCATGTATTAAAACTATTTGGGTATTTATCTTTCTCTTTTCTTATCTGTATGTTCTCTATTTGTTCATCCATCCATCCATTCAACAGATATTACCGCGTCCCTACTTGCCAGGCACTGGAGATACATCAGTGAGCAAAACAGAAAAAATTCCCTGTTCTCATTAATCTGCATTCTAAGAAGGGACACAGATAATAAACAAGATAAGTAAGTGAAGTGTACAGTACGTCCACAGATAGTAAATACTAAGGGATACAAATAAAGCAGAGGGAAGTAAATACTAAGGGATACAAATAAAGCAGAGGGAGTCGGGTGAGGATAAAGAGGCTGAATCAAGGACAAAATGTTAGATTTGGTTTCCAGTGAAGGCATCAGTGGGAAGGTGAGTTTTGAAGGAGTGAGCCAAGTGGACATCAGAGGCCAAAGCACAGAAAGAGGGGAGAGTCTGAGGTGGAGCACGCCTGGCAACACGTGAGGAAACTGAGGAGGCCAGAGCAGCAAGGTGGAATGAACAAGGTGGGGGTAGCAGGAGATGAGGTCAGAGAAGTAGGGGGTGGCAGGAGAGGCAGAGCATGGAGGGTCTTGTAGATCATTCTTAAAAGCAGGATATGGGTCTGAATCATAAATTATTAATGCAAAGAATATTATTTGAATGAATGAATAATAGTCTCCTCTGAACACATTCCATGTTAATCCTGTTTCTAGTAAAGGATGGTCCCAAGAAAAAACCTCCAAGTTTACTCTAAGAATCAGGAGGTTTATGTTCTATTCTCTATTCTGCTACTAAGAGAAAAATCTTGGCAATTTTTTAAAATTAGGCAATTAAAAAAGATCTCCTTCACTCCAAGGATGATCCTTCCATTTAAAAAGCTATGATTTTAGAGAAAGTGTGTGTGTGTACGTGAGTGTGTGTGCAAGTGTGTGTGCATGTGTGTGTAACAAAGCGACTATTCGGATAAGAGACAAAACAAGGGAGGGTAGGAATGACAAGTGCCTGATGTCTCTGAAGATTGAAACAGAGACAAAGAGGAAGAAAGGAAGAGGTGAAGAGATGCTGAGCAAGATGGTTCCCTGGGCTGGCCTTCAGAGGCAATTCTGGCCTAGGAGAGCTGTGTTGCCAGCCAGAGAGGATACCAAGGTAGCACTTGTGGGTATTAAAAGTTCACATGTTGAGCTTTATGGGGAGGAAGTGGAAAATACCTGTGCACACTTTGGGCAGTGTTCTGTATTTCAACTTACACAGTCAGATTTGTATGGTATTTGTATGGCAGCGTGTCAGAGGTGAAAGGCAGGTGGTATTTGGTTACGTATGAAGAGCTGCTACCACTTGTGGCATCACCTTGGACCCTTACAGCTATCCCTTACAGAATGTCCACCCACATACCAAATGAGCCCAGAAAAGTAAGTTGTAAGGGGTAAAGGTCACTCTAGGCTCAAGAGTTCCCACACTCTAGGCTCTCCGGATTTTCTTGGGCTTTGGTTCGCACTATAGGCTCCCAACTCAAGGCTGATTTCTGGCCCCACTGGATTTGGTGACGCTCATTCTGTCTTTCTAAAATCTTGGACTTGTTATTCCTTAATGTTTCATGACTCTGTCAGCACTTTCTGTTACAGCTCCATAGACTCTCAAATCCTAGTCAGGCAGCATATCACCTTCCTAGATATTTGATGTATTTTGATGCTATCGTACATGGTATTGATTTTGTATTTCATTTCCTAGTCATTACTAATAAATAGATATAAGTTTAATTTTTTATTTAGAGATCTTGCTAGATTCACTCCTTAATTCCATTTGTTGATCTATCTAGAGTTTCTATACATACAATCACATATTCCGCAAATGTCAATTTTTCTTTTCTTACCAATCTTTACATCTTTTATTTCTTTATCTTGCTTTATTACACTAGCTAGGACTTCCACGACAATTTTGAATAGAGTTAGTGATTGTTGTTTTCCTGAGCTGAGGGGGCCAATGTTTGTCATATAGTCATTAAGCAAAATATTATTAGCAGGGGGCTTTTTGATAGACTTTTCTATTCCTAGGTTGCTGAGTGTTTTTTTTTTTTTTATGGACACATAAAAACATATAAAGGTGAGAACTACTCCCACAGGGAGGTATCAGGTAGTGGTAAGAGGGGGGACCTCAGACTCCAACAAGACTCTGAGCAGAATTGAACAGCAGGTGATATCTTCCAGGCTGGGTCACCTCCTTTTAATACTCTTCTCCTACCTTCTCGGCTACGCTGGCCTTGTCTGTATGCTCCCAAATATATGTCCTAGATACTGCAGATTGTAGAGGGAGCACCTGTACCAGTGAAATCCATGGACATAATGCTTCCCACTGGTGACTCCAGTACAGAGCAAGGAAGCCAGGATTCTAGTCTTGGGGAGGGAGAAAGGCAAAAGACGGACAGAGTTTTATTTGAAGAATAACCTACTTAAAAAAAAGTTTCTAGTTCTAGAGGGACTGGGGTTCCTAGCAGATTAATAAGGCAGAGGCTCAGTTACAGAGAAGGAAGAAAAAGGCCCAGAAAGGGGCCCCAGGAACCATATCAATATCACATGTGGCCTGACGACGTATCCCCAAAATCGTCTTAGGGCACTATTTCTCAACATGGGCACTAATGGCATTTGGGACTGGATAATTCTTTGTGTGTGTGTGTGCACGTGTGTGCGTGTCGTGAGTGGGAGGTGGGAGGCTGTGCTGTGCAGTGTAGGTTGTTTAGCAGCATCCCTGGCCTCTCCCCACTAGATGTCAGTAGCAACCACTTCTAGAAGTGGCAATCAAAAAATGTCTTCACCCATTGCTCTGGGGTTTGGGGTCCCCACAAGATCACCCAGTTGAGAACCACTGGCCTGGGCCCACTTAAACTTCTCCTGTCAGAGGTCAGGCTTGATCCTAGGAAGCAGTCAAATAGTTTGAGCTGCAGCTGGGAGAAGAGGTTAAGGGTCAAGACTAAGAACATTCCAGTCACACGCCATTCTTTTTTATGGGCATCTTGGAATATGGCTGTTTAAAAATTTTCCATTTCCTCCTTTTCTTTTCCTTATTTAGTGAGTTTGTTGTCAGCACTATGGGACAGAGGAGGTTGTTTTTCTGACTGTTCCTGTAGGGAGGAGAGCCTCTCCTGTTCATTCAATCTGTACAAATTTCTGGCAGGAAATGGCACTCAAGGAAAGTTTTGAATAAAAGGAAGATGCTGGTTTCTCCAGTGGAAACAGGAAGTTGTTGCCTGTGTCTCAAACAGCATAGAAGAAAGTAAAAGGCAGAGAGAAAATTCACTTCACAGAAGTGGGAGGAGCAGAAGAGAGTGGGGTGGGAGTACAGGGAGGGTGGGGGGCACTGAGGAGCAGAGGGAGGCAGCCAGGCCACCAGGTTAGAAGACCTTGAACCTTCTGGGGGGGCCGGCTGAACTGGAAGAGGAAGATGGCTGCGTAGTAGGCAGGGGTCATGCGATAGCAATGGTCGAAGCTATAGTGGTTTGTTAATTACACTACTTTATAGCACAATGTTATATTATTCTAAAACCACTCTATTCAAATTATTACAAGTTCTTTATATATATATTAAGAGCATATGCCTACATTCTGGAATCCCTTTGAATAAAGAGACAGCAAATGTGGCAAAATGTTAACCACCAGATTGAAGGGTATATGGCTGTTCATTGTATTCTTCTTGTAACTCTTCTGTACCTTGGAAAGTTTTCAAAATAAAAATTTGGGCTGTGTGGAGAGAAGAATCATTCCTTAACTATGTGATATGTAGTACTGGATTGGTCACCACAGATACATGTTTATGGATATGTGTCATTACCTACGAATTTGTTCTCTACAGTTTAGTATAATGATGACCAATGCTGTCTTGTGACAAGAGTGATTTCTCATCGTGTATTTATATATTCTCAGGTTCTGATAAGTACAATCTGGAATTGTCAGATTTTTGCATAATTTGGACCAACATTTCCCTACAAAGTAGAGGTAACTCTTAGCTTGTAGCTTTCAGTATCATTCATTCATTCAATAAGTATTTCTTGAGCACTTACTGTATACAGGGTGTATACTGTTAAGTGTTATGAGGAATACAAATATAAACAGATATTCTGCTTGTAAATAATCTTATAATTTGATATAAATTAAAAACCTTGTACATAAATGACTTTAACACAAGATAGAAAATAATTTTTTGTCATCTTAAAGAAGGGCACCATAATGTCATCTTAGGAGGAAATGTTATTAGGCATATTCCTGTTGAATTTGTTTCATCCTGCTGTGGAGCAAAAAAATCTAGGACTGAGAGTTGGGGCTGTTAGTGGGGTTGAAGTAAAGAATGCTGCATTGGTTTGCTATTGCTATATGACCCATCAGTCAGTGGCTAAAAACTACAAACATTTATTATTGCTCCTGCATCTGTGTGTAAGTTGGGGCTTGGCTGGTCTAGCCTGGGCTTGGGCAGGCAGCTCCTTTTCAGGCTGCTGCAGCTGGATGAAAATATATGCTTCTCCCTGTGGGTCTGTGGATTGGTAGGGATAACTGTTTCATGTATCTATCTCTTAGGGAATGTTTTTCTCAAGTGATGGCAGAGGTGCAAGAGGACAAACAGAAATATGTGAGGCCATACAAAGCCGAGGCATGGAACTCACATACTGTCACTTAAGTCATGTGGCTAAGCCCAAAGTCATGCGTCAGGGGCAAATACTGTGCCCACAGTGAAGTACCGGCCAGGGTATAGATGTAGGCAAGAGCAAAAAGTTGATAAATGCCTCATGGTTATGTCATGCTTTAAATACTACATATTTGGAAGAAAGAACTTCAATTTTTTTCCAGAGCTATTAAAAAATCTGATAAAAACTTAACGTCACTACTCATCCCTTTAAATACTTTCTTGTACTGAGCAAGAAAGCATGAGATTAAACTCAGAGATGAGGTAGATCAAGTGCAAATGGTAAGGAGAAATGTGAGGGTACTTCAAAAAGCTTGTGGAAAAATGGGGTTAAAAGATAATACGAATCTTCCCATGAACGTTTTGAAGTGCCCTCACACATGCCCATTTGTTCTTTAGGCCTCGCTG
Source organism: Galeopterus variegatus (assembly GCF_000696425.1). Taxonomy (NCBI): domain Eukaryota; kingdom Metazoa; phylum Chordata; class Mammalia; order Dermoptera; family Cynocephalidae; genus Galeopterus; species Galeopterus variegatus. Next base: position 271,605 of record NW_007726568.1, on the reverse strand, counting down.
GGGCTGGCTGTAGGTCTCATTTTCCCGTGATATTTTGGGCCTCTACTCCTGTGCTCTTTCTTCCTCTCAGTGGCAATCAGCCCCCTGAAAACATCTTATGCTTTTTCTTCTTCCCATCAAAACCTATTCTGGAGAAAGGATCTGGCAAACTCATCCACAGTGAGGCATAAGCAACTGATGAGGATTAAAATCTAACTGCCTCCAGAAGAATTTGTATTTGAACAAGAGATTAAAGGATCTATAACGGAGGAAATTTACACAGCAGAGAGTAGAGGAGAGAAGCAAAGGAGATGCAGGAACAGGGAACTAGCCTGGTGACTTCTAAATCACACCCATAGGACACTGCATTTTTCCTGGACGAGTTACCTGCTTGGGTTTGTGGGGAAGGGCACAGTTGTAGAAATACTAGGAGAGTAGCTTTAGTTATGTATTTAACTTAAATAGTATTGAAATACATGCCCTATCCAATCAATTTTTATAAATTTGTATAGTGTAATGATTCTAATTCTTACTTATAGTTACTGTTTGAGAAACAAGTGAATAAATATAGCAGGTGTCAGGCAGGAACTTTCTGAACTGTGTCAAGGTTAATAATAAGTAAAATGTTATAAGTAGAGACAGGACAGCAACAGCTGTGCAACATTCTTGGAAGCAAGGACCTTGATAGCATGAAGTCAGACAGTGAGCTTGTTTCTGTTTCTTCTTTGGGTGAACAGAGAATCCTTATAATAATTATAAGGAAAACTGTATTTAATTTATAAATTATAATTGTTTGGCACTCAAAATCTAATGTCTGCAGCTGGAAAATCAGGGGCATGTGCAGCAATGTTGGAAGAAGGCACAGATCAAACTTATGAGAATGTCTTGGCTGAGATTCAATCTTTTGAGCTGCCCATTGAAGCTACTTTAAGGTAGGGCACATTTATATCTCATTGTTTCTTCATTAGCAGTAATAAGTTAGTACTTTCCTCTTCTTTTTATACTTTTCTTTATAACAGAATAAAAACAATTATAGTTCTGTATATACTTAATCTCAAAGTTTTCTTATCCATAGAGAAATTATAATAAATAATTAATCCACTTTTGGGGGCGTTATATTTGTTTCCTGATTTATCACCACAAGTTTAAAAAATATAAATGACTTTCAAGTGATCAAAAAAGACCTTGTATCATCCCCAAATAGATATTCTATCTATATTTATCTGAAGTTTCAATTGTTTTCTCTAAAATACCACTCAGTGAAAAACATTCAGAATAATTAGACATATCAATTAAACAAATTTATATTTGGGTGGATATGAGCTGTAGAAAAAAAAACGTGGAACGTTTATTTGTATTGTTGCTGCTCTCTTGGGTATATAGTGACCTCTCAGAGATGTACTTTTTTGGTTCCATATAATATTTAAAAATAGCTTCTCTATGGGCATTCATTTGCACAGTTCAAGAACAGGATTAAAATGAAAGCTGAGAGGATGTTGAAGACCACCTGTCTTTGTGTTAAAAGGGCAGTTTTTAAAACTTAGTTCTTTCTGACTGCCTGTACCCGACGCCTATCAGTGTGGGAAAAAGATGTTAATCACAGAATGTGATAGTGACGGTTAATAAATATTTATTGACTAATATTCGTAGATTAAGTGGAAGGATTTGTGTGTGTGTGTGTGTATGTATGTGGTCTTCTCTTTCGCAGAAAGGTCCCAGGGCCAAGTGCTTTGAAATCCACTATAGTTTAAACCTGAAAAAAATCTCAGATATTTAAATTTTGTTTTGCGTTTCACATAGTTTGAATCTCTTCAAAGGGCTTAAGGTAGTGTCGGGGCCATGGTAAAGTGTTCAGATTTACTGGTTGATTCTTGGATTACCAATATGTAGATGTAGTTGCAAAATATTTCCAACTTCATTATAGCTGTTCCATTTACCTTCATCTTGTTTGAGCATCGTAAATATCCTGTGAAGAATGGCAGGTAATTTTTACCTTATTCAACAGGTAGAAGTAATCAGAACTTTTTAGCAATGGGAAACTCAATAATTTTTTCCATATGGAACATACGGTTTACCGTACCAGTGCCTTCTAAAACTTGTGCATTTTCCTGGTGGCTAGGTCAGAAGTGTAAAGGGGAATAAGAGAGAGGGCGAAGGGAGCCTAGATATGTTTTAGTTACTGTGGCCTTTGCTGCCACTGCTGTTGCAGTGCCCTCGGCCTTCAACCCCCGGCTCTTTCCACCTCTCCTCTTGTCTCACAACCCTGGCCGACACTAGGGCGAAGGGAGCCTAGATATGTTTTAGTTACTGTGGCCTTTGCTGCCACTGCTGTTGCAGCGCCCTCGGCCTTCAACCCCCGGCTCTTTCCACCTCTCCTCTGGTCTCACAACCCTGGCCGACATCGTAAATGCTGGGCAAATAGTTGTTATACCATATTGTTTAGGGAATAATGAGAGAAAAAAGAAAATAATGAATAATGAAAGACAATAATGAAAGAAAAAAGTCTATACATGTTCAGTACAGATGCAAATTTTTTTCCAAATATTTTTGATTCACAGTTGGTTGAATCCACAGATTCCGAACCCACTGATATGGAGGGCTGACTGTATTTTAATAATTACAAGGGTGGCATAAAGGGTGGAAAGGGGGGCATAAAGGGTGGAAAAGGGGTTTGGCTGCAGGCAGATTGGCCAGCAGGGTCACAAAGGCCCTGCCATGAGACCCTGGATAGACAGTGAGAGAAAAGTTAGAACACTGAGATGATGGGGCTGGGAATGCAAGAGGGAAACATTTCAGGGGAATACTTTGCACCTGGGAATTGAGGCAGAGTTGAGGTAGAGTTCTCCTACTTATTTTTCACTATTACAGAAGAAAGGTGTTGCTTTAATATCCATTCTGCTGTAAAATCCTAAACTCTGTTAGCTTCCTCTCCCTGCCCACCTTGTTTTCAATTAGGGAATCTGACGCGTCCTGTTCAAGGTCAATGTTTGGATCAGGGCCAGGTGGGGTTTGTTTCTCTAACAGGGTAAGCTCAGAGAGCTCAGTGACTGAGAACTCAGAGATGGTTTCTATCATGTCATTTAAGGGTGACTCATCAGCTCTTCTTTTGCAGAGCGTACCAACCTTCCTGGCACTGTCAACCCACACATCACTGAGGAGAATGGGTCTCCTTTATCTGGAACTGTGAGGAAGTTGCTAAGACCAGGAGTCATGTTGCTGAGGACCATCTATGGCCTACAGTCTCACCCTGCCCAGGCTGTATTCATCTTACCTCCTGACTCATGCTTGGCTGCTCTCAGAGCAAGCTTCCCCTAGGTGGTCCAGCCTGTTTCCTGGCTGACTCCCTCAATGGGCCCTTGGGTCAGCTCTTTTGGCCTTCTTCTTGGAAGAAAGGACAAGAATCAGATAATTCTGAGGTCCTGTGTTTGTTTCCATTTTATGTGTGAAGCGGTACTATTGACCATCGTATTAAGTTTGAAGGAGAGAGAGTTTCAGGGGAGAGCTGAGAAACTATTCTTTTTTCCATAGTTTATTTGTGTTGCCAATGAAACACCCACGAAAGCCATCTCAGACAGCGTAAAAATTGAATTGGGGAATAAAATTCCAGGGCGGAAAAGTGGAATTTGATGTTAGCCATGCAGATGGTGATTGAACTTAAGAGAAAAAGGGAAAATGTAAAGAAAGGCTTACTGCTAGTGCCTGTGTTGTCCTAGCATGGCTCAGCTTTGGGCATTCAAAATCTCCTGGCTGGCGCAGAGTATTTGTAGGCTGAAACTCACCAGCAGGTGGGGGAGTCTGGAACTAGTTTTGCTGTCCTAATTCTTTTGCCCTGGGCATCATTGTTTTCACCATACGCTAATTTCTACCGGATGTTCTGGTTCTGTTTAGGTTTCCTGATTTTCATTCTAGTTCCTCCATTTGGCTTAAATTGCCAGCTCCTTCCATTAGGGGGTTTGCCTGTCCCTAGAAGGATTAATGGCTGTCTGGAGCCACGCTAAAGGAAACTACAATATTAGTACCAGTTTCACTCAGTATTACCAACTTTCTTGAACAATGATAGTCAATAGGTCTCAACTAGCATATTAATTCTGATGCATTCATTGGTAATGACTGCCTAAATCCTCATGTCGAGTTAGTGATGGTAGCTATGGTCTTAGGATACAGCAGTAGCAGTGTTTATAACATTTATTTACCATATTCACACTAGAACTCTTGCTGCCAGGTGTCACCCATTAGACCTGCTCCCCATGGATACTGACTCAGACCTGGACGTAGCCTGGGGCTCATTATGACTCTTGGGGTGCTGCAGGTGTGTTGTTAGTCCTTTGTAGCTGAGCCTAACTGAGATAAGAAAATCACGGACACATTGTAGGGCACTGCAAAGTTAGTGGGAGGTAGAGAGAGAGGGCATATCCAAAGAAGGCCCTGCAGAGGGCTGGGAAAAATAAGAGGAAAAGGGAATTGTACAAGATGACGTACCAGAAGAAATTTTTGTAATTGTTTTATGATAACATAATTGTTTTACACTTGTATTCACAGATTCTCTCAGGCTCTTTTCCAAAAGCTGACCATGTAGTTGTACCAGTTTAAGAGCAAACAGGATATTGTACTTCTTTGACTTTAATGTTTTCAGGAATGAAGATAACACACTTTTAGGAAAGGACAGAAAACAGTAAAAAAACCCAAACAAGCCCCTCCCACCCCTGCAAAAACCCTAAACTGTATAAACTATAAAATCTGAGGATGACATACACAAAAAATATTTGACTAGTTAAATTCAGCAGTAGATATTCTGGAATGTGCTTGCTGTTTATATCTTCAGAAATGTAAGATTTCTACTAAATCTTATTTCATTAAGTATATTGATTAATATAAAAGATCTAGGTTTTAATGTGGACCAGACACTTATTAGTTGTATGATTTTGGCCTTAGTTTCTGAAACTATCAATGGGGATTATACTAAAACCTATCTCTTAAGGTTAGAGTATATGAAGTTCCTGGCGCATGGTAAATGCTCAATAAATATTAGCAATTACTATTATTGTCTACTTTATGTCTGTAATATGTATTCCAGTATAATATAATAAATATATACTTTAGAGTCTTGAAGTAAATAAACACTCTTAACATCTCAAAATACTGAGCAGATAGAAAATATTGTCATGAAAATTTTTTTAAATTTTATTTTTTTAATTGACAATAATTGCATGTATTTATGGGGTACAATGTGATGTTTTGATATATGCTTACATTGTAGAATGATTAAATCTAGCTAATTAACATATCAATCACTCCACATACTTATATTTTTGTGATGAGAACACTTAAATTCTATTCTTTCAGCAATTTTGAAACATATACTACATTATTATTAATTATAGTCACCATTCTGTGCAATAGATCACTAATGCTTATTCCTCCTGTCTAAATGAAACTTTGTACCCTTTGATTAACATCTTCACCACGTGGCCCCCTGCCTCTGCTAACTACCATTCTGTTTTTTACTTCTATGAGTTAGACTTTTTTAGATTCTACATATAAGTGAGATCATGTCTTTCTGTGCCTGGCTTAGAGTAATATAAATTTTATTTTGGTTGCATAATTCAGGGGAGAGAGGTATCCCTTTTTAAAATCATATTCACTAATGCTTATATTTTATACTAATGCAATATCATGACCTCATTTAATCTCTAATAAGAGTGGTGTAGTGTACTATATGTTGTAGATGTAAAATGAAATCCAGAGAAACTGTTCAGAAATAAATTTGGGCCTAACCACGACTGAGGCCTGCCGTATCTGCATCACCTCAGGAAAGCCTGGGGTCCCTGATGAGAGTGGGCTGTATAGTTGCCTAATTTTTGCTGGACATTTAAATGATATCATTTGCTGTTTGATCTTCATTGCAACCCTAGAGAAAACTTAAAAAACATTTATTATGTCTGGGAGCCAAGTATTCCAGCCAGAGAGACAGTTTTATTTATTTTGTGGCTGAGTGGGGCTTTGGAACCAGAAGAATATGGGCCCAAATTCTGCCTTTATAACTACTAATGGAGCTATTGAAAGGATTACTTGAATTAGGCATAAAATATATTTAATGTAATGCTTCATCCAAAGCAAATGCTCATTCACTCATTCATTTAGCAAATAAATAATAATGACACATCTACAGTGTGGCAGGCAGTGGTCTAGGTGCTGTTGATACAGCAAGATCAGGACCTGTAAATTCCTTGCTCACAGGGAGCATGTATTTTAAATAAATAATAATGACACATCTACAGTGTGGCAGGCAGTGGTCTAGGTGCTGTTGATACAGCGAGATCAGGACCTGTAAATTCCTTGCTCACAGGGAGCATGTATTTTGGTGAGGGGAGCCAGAAATACATAAATAAAAAAGTGGTAATAAGTGCTACGAAGAACAACAAAACAGGGTAAGGGGGAGGGAGCTTCAGAAGTGCTATTTTACAGAGAGTGGCCAGGGAGTGAATGTCAGCTATTATTATCATTATTATTATTTCATTACATTACATTAGTTACATTTCTAAACCTGTTTTGTTGAGAGAAGAGAAAGAAAAATAGGACAAGTGAGAGGAGAGGGAGAAAAGAGCAAAGGGTGGTAAAGGAAAGCTAAGTGGGGGAAGAGTGAGAAATAGGGAATGCATTCACCAGGATGATGAATAAATAAATGAACAATGAGGAGAAGGAAAGGAGGCGGAGGAGAGAGGAGACAATAGTTTGTGTTATAAGCTGGGGGGTGGGATATGAAGGAAAGAGAGAAAATGGAACTCAGAGAAAAGAATATCTCTCTTCAATTGCTCAGTGGACTTTAAAATTTTTAGTTTTGGGATGAGCAAGCTAATGATGCTGTCAGGACATTGTTCTGAGGGCAGAACTAGTGACATAATTTATGGGGCCCAGTGCAGAATGAGAATGCAGGCCCCCTTGTTCAAAGATTATTAAGAATTACAAGATGGTCATGGTAGACTACTAAATCAAATGCAACTGAATAGGTCACACACCCACGAGCCAGCCCTGTCTGAATGAATAAAACCCGGGGCTAATTACTTTTGAATTCCTCTGAGGACTGGCCCATATTTCAGAAAAAAACTGATTTGATTTGGCTTCAATTTCAAATTTCCTTCTATTGTTCTCCACCATGGGGTCCAGATTTTTATGTAACAGCCCATTCCTGGACACAGTTTTACAGCAGGAATCCTCCCTGGTGGGGCCGGGCTTTGTTTATTCTCTTCCACTTACCGAGTGTGGCCACTTGGGGTCACTGCACCAACAATGTGGAAGCTGGAGTGCTCCCTGACTGTGGACTTCCAGAATGAGTGGCTAAAAGCCATGGAAGGGTTAGTTTCCTAGAGTGAATATATGAGTATAAAAACGGCCTGTACTTTACATTTTGATACAGTTCTACAATTATATAACATGGGCTTTAAAACTATATAAGAAACATTTGAATGATATTAGGAAAGTCTTGAGAAGATAAAGATCAGGACATCTGCTTTAGGGTTTCCAAGGGTGGGGAGGGGAATCTTTTGTGTAGAGAGGTACCCTGCCTCTTAAAACATGCTTTTACAACAACATTAACAGGAAAAGTATTTGCATGTGGATCATTTTAAAAAATACTAATTGAGCACCTACTATATGCAAGGCACCAGACTGGACAGTGAACAATACAGTGCCCCTGTGTCTGACTTAGGAGCAGTGCCTGGAAGTGGAGACAGACTCAGCAAATTTTTTTACCACCACGATATGTGCCTCAAATGATGAGGACTGCCTCTAAGGACAAGGATGAGGCTCTTGCCGTACAAGTGCCAGATCCAGAGGGCTCACTCAAGTGAATCTGGAATCAATAGTCTAACCTAAGGACATGTTCCTGCTCCATAACAGCAGGAAACAAATTTCGGGCAGTTTACATCTATCAGGCATTCAGAAATAACGAGGTTAAGGTGCAGAGAACCCTGATACACAATCATGCTATTTTGTTAATGATTAGAAAAAAGAACATTTATGTGTCTGATTTTTCTTTTATCAAAGAGGAAGCTAAATGCTGGGCTGCCTTGCTTACAAACAAGCGCCTGGTAATTCTAGTCTTCAATGCTCATGTTGATTGAGCTCTAAGCTAAACATTATACATATATTATCTCCTTTAATCCCCACATAATTTGGTGAGCTAGGGACTCTTATTGTCCATAATACACACTTGAAAAAACTGAGGCTTAGTCAAGTTAAGCAATTCCCTGAGGCCCAACATCTAGTAAGAGATGTGTTGGAATTTGAACCGAAGTAGCTAAAAGTCAGGCCAAGGTAGCTGTACTTTACAGCCTCCTTCTGAAGGACAATTTTTCCCAAGATAGGTTATTAGCCTACAGACAAGTGGCTTAAAGCACAAGTTGCTAATGACAGAGTTTACTCACCAGGTAAATCTTTACTTTGCTGGTTAGTTTCATACTGGACACAGAATTCATCTCCTGTCCTGCCATTCTTCCTGATGTATCTCTGGGAGTCAATACCCACTGCTGAAAATAACTCAACATGCATGTGCAATCTGTCTGTGTGTGCCCGCCTACCCACTCCCCCAACCTCCTGAGATCAGACTGATTAAATCATTTATCCCTTGGGTAGGCTTTTTTTTTCTTTCACATTTATATATTCATTATATCTATGTTCATGATTCAAATCTAGAATTAGGATATTTAGCTTTAATTTCTTAGCACAAACCTCCAGGTACTAAGGGAACTGTCAGAAGTCACAGGGAACCAGCAGAAGCTGTTTCAGAAGGAGAAGTGGTAAATGGACTTCCTTCCATCTTGAATGGCAGGGAAGATACTGCTGCTTATGTTGAAGTAATCTCTAGGGGCAGGTGTTGAAACAGGCCTAGCATGAGAAGTGCCTATGCAGGGCTGGCTCCCTGGAGCAGGGACATTTGGAGCTGGGTTTGGACAGATGGTGTCAGGATTGGCAAAGAGAGGGGAAAAGGTCTGGGAAACGAATGCTCAGGAAAGAAACGCCCCCACAGGAGACAGTTGCCCACATATCCTGCCTTCCTCCTCCTGCAAGCAATGAATTCAGGCCATGCACTTCGGCTGAGCTAAGATAGTCTGCCATTTCCTGCAGAGAGAACTCTGGAGGAGGGGACAAAATTTGCCCTCATTTTTTATGTTTCAGGTTCAGGTTCAAATTTTCAAAAGGGTTGTCTTCCCTTCGCAGGAGCTGAACCTGCAATTAGGGGGTGCTAACACAGGAAATGGTGTCTCAGTAATTGGAGAGGTAGTCAGCAAAGGAGAGCATTCAGTTTTTGACTACTCAATAAAAAACAGTTGGTATGAAGGGCTGAATCTCTATGTACAGAGATTGGCTGGATTCAAGGATAAGTTTTTAGATAGCCAGAGGAATAAGTGAAGTTTGTATTCTCTCATAAAAGTCTGTAAATATTGTTTCTCACACTGGAGCTCTTGATAAAAGGGGGCATCAGAGAATTACAGGTATCAGTCTGTTAGTGCTGTAGGTTTCTATTAAGGCAACTGAATACAACCACATTATAATATATTCTATTTAATGTCAATATATAAAGAGCAAGTTTGAAGAAACTAACTTTTTACAGTTTGATATTGTTCTAATTCTTAATTACTACCAATCACAGATTAATCAAACTCCTACCTTCTGTTCAGACCCTGTTCAAATGCTCCTTTCCAACTCATCCTGAACTCTTTCTAATGGCTTCTGAGCTTCAGCATTGTTTGGTTTCAAAACTCTTTCGGCTTTCTCTCAGCCATGTGTAGAACTCTATGAGGAACTATAGGAAGTTGCAAAAATTTTTAAAAAAGTCATCTGAACTCAAGGACCTTAACATGGTGTGACAGTGCTGGTGGATTTGGGAAGAGATTTTCTGTACCTGCATATTCACGAAGCACAAGGAAGTGGGATTATTCAGAGGGGTCTGGATTCTCCTGTACGGCCAAGACAGAGGAAACGGGGGTGAGCTTATGATGTCTCACTGGCTTGTGATGGGGTTTGTTGGTGGAATGAGTAGTTGGATGTAGCAGAGATTTCTTGGTCTTTCCAGGCAGTGTACACTGAGGTTCCCCGCGGACCAAGTGTTCAAAACAAACAAAGCCCACAAATTACGAAACAGAATTAATCAAAACAAGTGCAAACTATTAAAACAGCTGCTGCGGGAGTGATTAAATGTGCTAAATTGAATTTGTAGTCACTGGAGAAGGCTGTGATTAGTTAGGGGAATTTTTATGAAGCAAATAAATGTTGAGCTGAATTTTCCCAGGAGGACAGAGATTCCAGAATAATAGGAAGGAGGGCATTAGTAATGTTTATAGGGCTCTTAGTATGTGTGGCAGGCAGAATAATGGCACCCCAAAGATGCTCACATTCTAATCCCTGGAACCTGTGAATATGTTACCTTACATGACAAAAGGGATGTTGCAGATGTGATTAAGGTTAAGGATCTTGAGATGGATAATTATCCTGGATTATATGGTTGAGACCAAAGTAATCACAAGGGCCTTTAAAAGCAGAGTATCTTTCCCAGTCTGGGTCGGAGTCAGAGGGAGAAGAATGGTCAAAGAGATGTAATGCTGCTGGCTTTGAAGGTGGAGGAAGGGGGACGTGAGCCAAGGAATGTTCCTCTGGAAAGGAACACGATCGTGCTGACGCCTTGATTTTAGCCCAATGAGACCTGTGTCAGACTTCTAACCTACAGACTAAGATAATACTCATACACTTGAGTTGTGTTAAGTTACTAATTTTGTGGTAATTTGCTACAGGAACAATAGAAAACTAATACAACATGGGACAGTAATATGAGGTAGACAATACCATTACTATCTACAGATGGGAAAACTGAGATATAAAGGGATTAGTTTCTTGCCCAATGTCACACAGCTGTGAAGTGACATCAAGCCAGGAATTGAGGACACGTGCCTTCAAAGCTCATGTTCTTAACTATTAGGCGATTCCACGTCTCAGGATTTTTGTGAGGAGGAGGGTGGAGGTAGGCTTCTAGTAAAAGCTCACTGAAGGGGGTGAGTTACACAGTCGGATAGGAAAGAGTTTCCTTGACTCAAAAGGAAGCTCAAAGCCCTGGATTAATGGAGACCAGAAAATAGTTGCCCTTCAGGCTGGGTTCACACTCTGTTCCTGATTAATCTTCCTCAGCGGCTGCTTTTATCATGACAAACTGGTTTACTCAGCGTCCCACAAACGTGTCATTAAGCAGGACTCTTGATACCCTGGTGTCTTTGTCCAAGCCACCCGCCTTACTTTCCCACCTCTCTGCTGCCCACCGCCTTTCAAGAGCTCTCACTCCTCCTCATCCCCGCCACCGCAACCTGGGGACAATTGTGTTCAAGGACTTTGGCATGAAATCACACATCGCCCTGGGCCTCTTTTGTATCTTTCCCATCAAGTGTCTTAACTTCTCGTCATTTAATTTTTCTGGCATTTATAATTTATTTCCAAGTTGACTGGCCTCTCTGAATTCCCTGCGGCCAAGGACATGAATCCACCCAGAGAGGTTGTCGCGGTCGTCAACGGGGATCTTTGTTCGTTCCTAAAATAGATCTTACTGCCACACATATTTTTCCTTTTCGTGAGGGCACGTTTTCCTTCCCCTGACTCTCTACCACTCGGAGTACATCAGGCCTCAGTGTCAAACTTTCCCGTAGCTTTTTTTGTACGGATTGAGGGTGATTATTGGACTGTCCACCTCTCTCATAACTATGGCATCCCGGCGCGTAGCAGAGGGTCTGACAGACAGAATACAAGAATATATGATAAAACCAAAAGCCAGTCACTAGACGACAACTAGTTTAAGGGGAGAGCGGGAGGCGACTCCGTCCGCCGCCGCCGCCGCCGCCGGCAGCACCTCGCCCTCCCGCAGGTGCGGG
>NW_007726568.1:253112-258717 GCF_000696425.1 Galeopterus variegatus | reverse complement strand
GGGGGGGGCGCGCCCCGTCGCGCCCCCGGGAGCTGCCCCCTCGCAGCCGATGGGTGTGGCTGCCGCGGCGTCTCTGACTCCTGGAGCCGCGGCGCCGCCCCGCGTTCGCTGCCCGCCCCGGTCGGGGGTTGCGAGGACACGCCTCAGGCCTGCTCCTGCTGGTCCCACCGCTGGGCTGAGGGCCGCTTGGCCGCTTGAGTGCAGGGGTTAACTGCGGCTCGCGGGACCGAGGTGCCAAGTCGCGCGCAGGTGGAAACCCTGGTGTGCTGGGCAGCCGCAGGCGTGGGAGAATTGAAATCGAGCAGGAGTCGTCCGCACCATTCTCGCCTCGAGCGGCTGGAGTGGGCGACAAGGGCGCGTGGGCTGGAGGGAAGGAGCTGCAGCTCAGAAACAAGGCTGGTGTGACCGTGAGCTCACCCGGCAATCCTTTCTGGAGACAGGGAAGCTTTGACTTATTTACGAACATTTCATTAATTTTGCATTAATTTTTCCGTTTATTTTAAAACGGACCTCCACCCACTTCTTTCAAGAACAATACTAGGTAATGAATATTCCATGCTCAAGTGAATACTTGCTGCCCTCGTAGAATATTAGCCAGGCACTGTAGTGATCCATTAGATTAGGATAGGGACTCGCTTCAAAAATAAATTCATCTTAAATGTAAGGTTTCATCTTTCGCAGGGATGACAATGGTAAGTGAAATTATGATTCGCTTAGGGAACTTTAGACTGATTGTGCTTTATCATTAGTATTCTTTAGGATACACTTCCTAGAGATTGAGCGGGGTATGGTTTGTGGACCTGTAGATTTAATATAAAGTGAAGCCAGTTCAAGTTATGTAAAATACACCTTGCCTTGACAGTCAAGAGACCTGGGTTCTTGTTTTGCCCTAGTCCTGCCACTGAAGCCATGGGCAAATATTTAACCTCTCTGGACCTCGGTTTCCATATTTGTAGAATAAGGAGAAGGATATTTAGATGCCCAGAAAGCCCAGAACATTAGAGACTGTTCACTGCTGTATCCTTAACACCAAGTGTGTGATAGGCACGTTATAAATTTTTGTCACATAAAGTTCCTCCTATGATATGATAATGCATAATTAGTGCATTTCCTTAATTTTCCATCATAATTATTGTTTTTATTTTATTTATTTATTTATTTTGTCCTTTTTTTTTCTTTTTTTTTGTCCTTTTTGAGACCAGCCGCACCGCGCTCAGCCAGTGAGTGCTGTGAGCGCACCGGTCATCCCTATATAGGATCCGAACCGCTCCCAGCGCTGCACTCTCCCGAGTGCGCCACGGGCTCGGCCCATAATTATTGTTTTTAAAAAACTCTCTACATCTGGTAATGAAAGTAAAAATCAGATTAAGAGGAAGCTTTGTTTTCCTTGCTGCATCTTGAAAGTGAAAGATTACAGTATGTGGTATAATTACTAGATTAGTCCGTTTTTGAAAATAGTATTGGTTATGAAGGAGATGCTTCATCTTGGGAAAATGTGCTAGGCAGTATCCTTGAAAAAAGATGTAATTAGCTTAGAAAATTTTGAAATATATGAAGACGTTTGGGACACTCACAAGCAAAACATATGTATTCAAGGTGTTATTCTATTCTCTTTTGCTGTGCAGTGGTGTCACCTGCTCACTTTGTTGGAATCCCTCTCCAGCAAATACCAGTGACTCATGCTTATCATATATATATATATGTATATATACACTTGTCATCTCTCATTTTCAGGCAGACTCTTATTATACACACATAGAAGGTACTGCTAGCAGTCTTTTCTCTTGAACAGTGTTTGTTTACTATTTTTTTCCTAATTTTTTTAAGGTTTGTGTATTAGTCTGTTTCTGTTGCTTGTAACAAAATACCTGAAACTGGGTGTTTTATAAGAAAATGAAATTTATTTGCTTACCATTTCAGAGTCTAGGAAGTCCAAAGTCCAGGGAACACATCTGGTGAGGGTCTTGGTGTAGTGACAGTGACCCAGGGGTCTCACATTGCAAGATGGTGAAAGGGAGAGAGAGAGATAGCTCCTCCTGCACTCTCCTTTTAAAGCCCTCAGATCCATGCCTATGGCCACCATTTTTAATCCATTCACTAGGCATGGTCCTCTGAGTCTAATCACCTTTTCAAGGCCCCACCTAGCAATTACCATAATAGGATTACCCACTCTCCTAACAGTCACAGTGTGGTTTAAGTTTTGGGCGGACTCAACACAAAGCAGTTTCACCAAATGAATTGCTAATATTACATTTTTGAAAACCTTTTGTTATGGAAAAATTTAAATGTTTAAAAGTAAAATAGTTTAATCAACCACCATGAACCATCATCTAGCTTCAGTTCAACCCCAGGCCCATCTTGTTTAATCTTTTTATCTATCTACTCTCCCTTATCCTGGATTATTTTGAAGCAAATCCAAGACATCAATTCACCCATAAATATTTCAGTATTAAGGTTAATTTTTGTTATTTCCTAATTATTTTTTAGCTGGCCTGTAGACTTGTATTATTATTATTTTATTTATAATATTCTCAGTGGCAGACGTTTTCAGCCTGACCTTTTCCTGAGAAGCATGTGATATACTTTCCACAGGACTTGGCATATAATATGGTTCTTTGTCCACCATGGAATTAAATTAGAGATCAATAATGGAAAACTATCTGGAAAAAATTTTATATGTTTGGTCATTGAATAACACTATTGTGACTAACCCATAAGTCAAAGAAGAAATCATAAGAGAATTTAGAAAATATTTTGAACTGAATGAAGTGAAGACAACATATTTGTGGGATGCAGCTAAAGGAATACTTAGAAATTTATAGCACTGAACACCTCTACTAGTAAAAAGCAGTTTCAGCTTCTAACTTAAGAAACTGGAAAAAGGAGCTGGCCAGTTAGCTCAGTTGGTTAGAGCGGGACCTTGTAACACCAAGGTCAAGGGTTTGGATCCCCCTACTGGCCAGCTGCCAAAAAATTTTAAAAATAGAAAGAAACTAGAAAAAGAAGAGCAAATATAACTCAAAAAGAGTGGAGGAAAGGATATGATAAAGATCAGAGTGGAATTCAATGACGTATTAAAACAGTAGAGAAAGTAAGTGAAACCAAAAACTGGTTCTTTGAGGAAATCAACTAGATAAATCTCTGGGTGTGGAGGGGGAAGAGAGAAGATACAAATTACCAATAACAGGAATGAGAGGGTAAATATGACTATATATTCTACAGATGTTAAAAAGGGTAATGAAATGTTATAAACAACTTCATGCCAGTACAGCTTAGCAGAAATGGACAAATAACATTGAAAGATACAAGCTATCATAGGGAGAAGTAGATAACTGAATAGCCCTGTATCAATTAAAGAAATGGAATTTCCTGTTAAAAGCCTTCCCTAGAAAGGAAATTCTAGGCCCAGATGATTTTATGGGTGAATTCTACAACATTTAAAGAAGAATAATACCAATTCTACAAAATCTCTTGTAGAAAATTGAAGAGGAGGGAATATTTTTCCAACTCATTTTGAGGTCAACATTAACCTGATACCCAAACTAAACAGACATTGCTAGAAAAGGAAACTGTAGGTCAGTACTCCTTATAAACATAGATTTAAACACCTTAAACAAGATTTTAGCAAATTAAATCCATGTATCTATATATATGGGTTTAATATGTAAAAAGAATGTATATGTTATATATAAAGTACATTATGATCAAATGGGGTTTATTTCAAGAAAGCATGCTAGCTTAACATTTGGAAAAACGATGGTAACTTGTTCATCATATTAAACTAAAAAAGAAAAACTGTATGATCATCTCAATAGATGCGGAAAAAGCATGGACAAAATCTAACATTCATTCCTGATGAAAAACCCTCAGAAACTAGCAATGGGAATTCCTTAGCTTGAAAAAGAGCATCTATGAAAAATCTAAAGCTAACATTGTACTTAATGGTAAATGAGTGAATAATTTTCCTTTAAAATCAGGAATAAGATAAAGATATTCATTCTTACCACTTGTATTCAATACTACTAGAGGTTCTAACTAATAACTTAATAAGGCCATTTAAAAAAAAGCATCTAGTTTGGAAAACCACCTTAATTTGCAGACATTGATTATCTATATAGAAAATCCTGTGGAATCTACAGAAAAGCTACTAGGACTGATAAGTGAGTTTAGCAAGGTTGTGGGATCAACATGTTGGTTGTACATGTTGATCAGGTTGTAGGATACCTGATCAACCTGCAAAAACCAATTGTACTTTTAGCAACGTATCATCAGAAATTGAAATTTAAAAATTGAAAGCCTCAAAAATATGAAGTACTTAGGGATAAATCTTGGCAAAAGATGTGAAAGACTTGTGCATGAAAATGACAAAACATTGCTGATAGAAATTAAAGAGGACCTAAATAAATGGACACATGCTGTATTCATGGATTGGAAGACTCAATATATTAAGATATCAATTTTCCCTCAACCTGGACTATGGATTCAATACAATCTCAATTAAAAACAGCAAAATAAGGGCCGGCCCCGTGGCGTGGCGCACTCGGGAGAGTGCGGCGCTGCGAGTGCAGCGACGCTCCCGCCGCGGGTTCGGATCCTATATAGGACTGGCCAGTGCGCTCACTGGCTGAGCGCGGTGCGGGCGACACTGCACCAAGGGGTGTGATCCTCTTACCTGTCACGAAAAAGACAAAAAAAAAAAAAACCCAGCAAAATAAACGTTTACAGAAATTGACATGCTGATTCTAAAGTTCATATGGAAATGTGAAGGACCTGGAATAGTCAGACTAAGTTAGAAAAAGGTGAACAAAGGACTTAACACTACCTGCTTTTAAGATTTGTTACAAAGTTACAGTAATCAAGGCAGTGTGGTACTAGCATCAAGATGGATAAATAGATCAGTGAAAGGAAATGAAGACTCCGTAAATAGATTCACACATGGCCAATTGATTTTCAACCAAGATGAAAAGGCAATTCAGTAGAAAAGATAGTAATTTTTAGTAACGGGGGAACAATTAATCCATGCTTCACATCATATTTAAAAAGCAAGTAAAAAATGGACTATAGACCTAAATGTAAAATGCAAAATTATAAAACTCCTGGAAAACACAGGAGAAAATCTTTGTGACTTTGAGATAGGCAGAGATTTCTTAGATACTATTCCAAAAGCAGAAAAAAACTAATAAACATGACTTCATCAAAATTGAGAACATCTGGTCTTCTAAGAGACTGTTAAGGGTATAAAAAGGCAAGTCACTAACTGTAGAAAATATTAGCAAACTGCATATCTGGTAGAAGAATTGTGTCCAGAATGTATAAAGAAAGTCTTTGAGACTGAATAATAATAAAACGAACAAAAAATGGGTAAGGGATTTGAACAGACACTTCACAAAAGAAGGTACACAGAAGGCACATTAAACACATGAAAAGATGCTTCACATTAGTTGTTAGAAAATGCAAGTTAAGGGCCGGCCCAGTGGCGCACTGCTACAGTGCGCCGCTTGGGAAGTGTGGCGGCGCTCCCGCCGAGGGTTCGGATCCCACATACAGACCGGCCGCTCACTGGCTGAGCGAGGAGCGGGGGCAACACTGAGGGTTGTGATCCCGT
>NW_007726568.1:242725-253012 GCF_000696425.1 Galeopterus variegatus | reverse complement strand
CGACACTGAGGGTTGCGATCCGTTGCCGGTCACGAAAAAAAAGACAAAAAAAAAAAAAAAATGCAAGTTAAAACCAGTATTAAACCACCACACTATTGGAATGTTTAAAATTAAAAAGACTGATTATACCATGTATTGGTGAGGATATGAAACAACTATCACTGTCCTACACTTCCATGGGAATTTCATAGATGCCATTTATCAGGTTGAGAAACTTCCCTTCTATTCTCAGTTTTTTGAGTGTTTTTATTATGAAGCGATGTTGAATTTTGTCAGATGCTTTTTCAGCATCTATTGAGATGATCATGTGGATTTTGCCCCTTATCCTACTGATATGGTGTATTACATTAGCTAATTTTCAGAAGTAAACTAACCTTGCATTTTTGGGTCATAGTGCATCATGTATAATTCTTTTTGTATGTTCATGGATTATGTTTGCTAGCATTTTGTTAAGGATTTTTGCTTGTATATTCATAAGAGATATTGATCTGTTGGTTTTTTGTGATGTCTTTGGTGTGAGAATAATACCTCATAGAATAAGTTGGTGTTTCCTCAATTAAGATGAACATGTGGGTATTTTTCCCCCTTTGTTCTCTTCATGTAATGTATTATTACATTGGTGGATTTTCTTATTCGAACCACACTTGCATTCCTAGGATAAATCCTGTTTGACCATAGTGTATAATCCTTTTAATATACTGTTGGATTTGGTTTGCTAGCATTTTGTTGAGGATTTTTACATCTATATTCATAAGGGATATTGGTCTATAATTTTCTTGTGATGTCTTTTTCTGGCTTTGGTATCAGGGTAATGCTGGCTTCATAGAATAAGTGAAGAATTGTTCCCTCCTCTTCCACTTTTTGGGGGAATTTATGAAGGATTATATTTAATCTTCTTTAAATATATGGTAGAATTCTCCAGTGAAGCCATCTGGCTTTTCTTTGTCAGAAGGTTTTTGATTATTGATCCAATTGCATTACTTGCTATAGGTCTACAGATTTTCTGTTTTTCTTGAGTTAGTTTTGGTAGTTTGTGTCTTGCTAGGAATTTTGTTTGTTTAATTTAGGTTATTTAAGTTGTTGGTATACAGTTGTTCATAACTTTCCCTTCTTACCCTTTTTATTTCTATAAGGTAGGTAACATCATTTCTTTTATTCTTGAGCTTAGTAATTTGATTCTCTTTTTTTCTTGATGAATCTATCTAAAGATTTGTCAGTTTTGTTGATCTTTTCAAAGAACTCTCTTTTCTTGATTTTCTCTATTGTATTTCTTTTTATTTCATTTATATCAGATCTAATCTTTATTACTTCCTTTCTGCTTGTTTTAGGTTAGTTTGCTCTCCTTTTTATTAGTGTTTTATGATGGAAAGTTAGGTTATTGATTTGAGATCTTATTTTTAAATATATGCTTTTACAGCTATAAATTTCCCTTTAAGCATGGTTTTTGCTTCATCTCATAAATTTTGGCATTGTGTTTTTTCATTTTTATTTATTTCAAAGTATTTTTAATTTTCCTTGTGGTTCCCCCTCTCCTTGTTTATTTAGAAGTGTGTTATTTAATTTCCACACATTTGTGAATTTCCCAAATGTCCTTTACTTATTAATTTCTAATTTCATTCCATTGCAGTCAGAGATAATAGTTTGTATGATTTCAACCCTTTAACATTTATTGATGCTTGTTTCATGGCCTAACATATGGTCTGTCTTGGAGATTGTTCCATGTACACTTGAGAAGAATGTGTATCTTGTTGTTGCTGGGTGGAGTATTCTGTAGATGTCTGTTAGGTCTAATTAGCGTAGAGTGTTTTTCAAGTCTCCTATTTCCTCTTTGGTCTTCTGCCTTGTTGTTCTACCTATTATGGAATAATAAGTAGTTTTTCTTCATGTCTTTTTGGGCTCTATTGTATATATGTTTATACTTGTTATATATTCCTGATAGTTTGACCTTTTTACCATCATAAAATATCTTTCTTTACGTGGAGATTTGTTTTAAAGTCTATTTTGTGTGGTATTAGTATAGCTACTTTAGCTTTCTTATGGTTGATCATTGCTTGATATGTCTTTTTCTTTTCAACTTACGTTTGTCTTTGAATCTAAAGTGTGTCTCCTGTAGATAGCACATCATTGGATCTTATTTTTCTTATTTTTTATCCAGTTTGACAACCTGTACTTTTTGGTTGGATTGTTTGTTTCATTTGTATTTAATGTTATTATTTATGTAGTTGGATTTACACCTGCTATTTTACTTTTTGTTTTCTATATGTCCCATTTCTCTTTTGCTCCTCTGTTCTTTTTTTTTTGGCAGGTTGCTGGAATAAGGATCCCTCTGTTCCTTTTTTACTGCTTCTTTGGCACTAGGTAAATTGTTTTTAGTGTAACATTTTAATTTAACTATTTTTTTCAGTATTTTAAAAAAGTTATTTCTTAATGATTGCTTTCAGAATCTACTTCAGATTTACTCTAAATAAATTCCAATGAGATTTAGAAATATTACTCCTATATAGCTCTGTTCCCTCCTTCCTATTTTTGTGCTATTATTATTATACATCTTACATCTATATGTTATAAATCAAACAATACATTGTTATAATTGTTACTTTATATAAATTTTTGTATTTTAAAGAAGCTGAGAGCAGAAAGGAAAGCAAGTATGTATATATAGTTTGTTACACTAACCTTCTTATTTACCATTTCTGATTCTTTTCATTTGTTGATAGGATTTTAGTTGTCATCTTGTGTCATTTTCTTACTCCAGTACAGCTTTGCTCCCACATATCTCCTTTGTGGGGTTACTGTCAGTTGTATTACATTTATATGTATTTTATGCCCACCAATACAATTATGTACATACTGTTTTATGCAATTGCTTTTTAAATCAGTTAAGAGATGAAAGAAGAAGAAATATGCATTTATAGTGTATATTATAATTACATAGTTACTTTTACTGGTGCTCATGTTTGTGTGTGTTCAAATTGCCATCTGGGCTCACTCTTTTAATCTTCAAGAAATTCCATTAGTATTTCTTGTAAGGCTGGACTGTAGTAAGTAATTGTTTTTGTTTATTTGGGGATTCCTTTATTTCACCTTCATTTTTGAAATACAGTTTTGCTGGGTATAAGATTCTTGGTTGATTTTTTTTTCTCTAACACTTTGAATATGTTATCCCACTGCCTTCTGGCCTCCATTATTTCTGATAAGTCAGCTGTTACTCTTACTGGAGCTCCCTAGTATGTGATGAGTAGTTGCTTTCAAGATTTTCCCTTTGTCTCACATTATTTTTACTATGATCTGCTTGGGTATGAATCTCTTTGTGTTTCTTCTTAGATGTGTAGATTAATGTTTTTAAACAAATTTGGGAAACTTTTAGTCATTATATTTTCAAATATTCTCTCTGCTCCTTGCTCTTCTCTGCCTTGGTGCTCCCATGATATGTATATTGGTGTGCTTACTGGTGTCTACATTTCTTTGAGGCTGTATTCATTTTCTTTATTCTTTTTTCTCTGTATTCTTTGGATTACATGTATCAGTCTGTCTTGAAGTTCACTGATTCTTCCTTCTGCCAATTTTCATCTACTGTCAAGACCCTCTAATGAATTTTTCATTGATGTTACTGACTTTTCAACTCTAGAAGTTCCATTTGGTTCTTTTTAAAATAACTTTTACCTTTTTATCAATATTTTCTATTTGATGAGACATTGTCATCATACATTACTTTGCTTCCTTAAGCATGGTTCTTTTTAGTTCTGTGAACATAGTTAGGCAGCTATGAAGTCTGTTAAATTTAACATCTGGGCCCTCTCACAGGTAGTTTCTGTTGCCTGTTTCTTTTCCTATGTATAGGTCACAGTCTCCAGTTTCTTTGAATGTCTCATAATATTTTTGTTGTTAAAAACTAGGAGATTTACCTAATATATTGTGGTGACTGTTGATAGTGATTTCCACCACCTTCTGGAGCATGTTGTTGTTTGTGTGCTTGTTTGTTTGGTGGCTTGTTTGGACTGTTCTAGTCAAGTATATTTCCTTCACAGTGCAAAGCCTCTGATATTGCTCCTCAGAAAGTGCAATCTTGGCATGTACACTATCAACCTGGAGTGACAGTGGTTTTATTAGAGCTCTCTTTGACTGTGGACTGTTCTAGTCAAGTATATTTCCTTCACAGTGCAAAGCCTCTGATATTGCTCCTCAGAGAGTGCAATCTTGGCATGTACACTATCAACCTGGAGTGACAGTGGTTTTATTAGAGCTCTCTTTGACTCTTGCGTTTCCTGATCTGCCTGTTAAGCTGTCTGCCTCTGCTGTATCTCACTCAGCTATTAGATTTCAGTAATTGCTGGCTGATTGCTTTTTTGTTTTCAACAATGTCTTGGGGCATAAGTTGTTTCACAGTCTCATCCAGTTAAATTTGGTGCCTTCGCAGTGGTAGTAGTTTGGTTTTTGTTTTGTTTTCTTTTCTTATGCAAGTGATTTATTGAGGGAATACTTTCAGATGAATCCTGTAGGAGTGGGAGAAATAGGACAAGTCAGAGGAGATCAGCAAAGCTGTGGGCTCAGCTGAAGTCTAGCCTTAATCTAACTACAGGGGAATTCTACAGTGACATCACAGAGTTGTCTCACCTTGCAGCAAAGGGTCCGAGCTTTTACCACCACCTACAACTATCTTTTATTGGCTGCAGGCTGCTCTGTGTGTGTGTGTGTGTATGTATGTGCACATGTGTGCGTGAGTGCATGTATTTGGGGGGGCATAACCTTCCAGGCATTACTGTGTGGAGGGCCTCTTACCTGCAGGTCTATAGACAAGGTGGAGTTGTTAGTCCTTAGCATCTGGGAGGTAGGTGCACCACCAGGTAAAGGTATCTATTACAAACCCCAGCAGCTAGAACATATCCAGTCACATCCTGTTTAATAAATGTCAAAGGAATATGTGGCGTAACTTTTTCATTTATCTCTCTATTTTGGATTTATTCTTGGCTTAATGATTTTTCCAGTAGATCAAATCCCCTAATCTTCCCTATCTTGGTTTTTTATTTTATTTTGAAAATTTTGTCATGCATCATACTTTTTTCTTCCTTTTAAAAACTGAATAACAGCCCATTGTGTATATATGTATTTGTATATATATATATATGTGTGTATGTGTATGTATGTGTGTGTGTGTGTGTGTGTGTTATATTACAGTGTGTTTATCCATCATTCATAAGTGGATATTTGTGTATTTCCATTCTTTGGCTCTAATGCTGCTATAAACATGAGTGTCCAAATAAATACCTGTTCTAGTGCAGTGGTAGTTTTTAAGGCCAGTCTCTGAGGTTTGTTCTGACTGGAGGAGGGATTTTCTTCACATTTTCTTTCTCTGGCTCTCTTTGGTAAACTTGCTGACTTATGGTTTAGCTTGTTTTTCTTGTGGAGCTAACAGCTTACAGCCAATTGTTTACTACCAAAATCTTCATTGTTTTTGAGAGCATCTTTATTTTTGAACTTCCCCATTGTTTGTCCTAAGTAAACTCATTTTCTTTGGGGCAAGTTTTGGAGCCCTTTGTACTTATCATCTGCCTGTCCACCTGGGTATAATCTCTGAGCCATTGCTCCATAGCTGGGGATATGGACAGTGGCCTCCTCTTGAAGTGACACCCTTGCTTTAAGAGCATGGTTTGGGTGGAGTGGTAATCTCTGGTCTTGGCTTGCCTCTCACAGTGTGGAGCCTCTGTCCTCTGAGTGATCCAAAATGAGGGCAGTTGGGACCCCAATATCCATGGCTGTTGGTGTCTGTGGTAGAGTGTCTGTTCTATGACATCCTTCTGGGGGTGGGTGGATGAAAGGGGATTGGGTGGGAGAAAGGAGCCCCCATCCTCTTGGCTGTTTTTAAATGAATCAATCAGTAAATATTTTTTAAATGTCTCAGTTTTAATTTTTAATTAAATTTTAAATTAAATTTTAAAATAATTTTTAATGGGTAAATATTGATAGTTATAATCCACATAACAAAAGCCTTTTGGAGTTCTCAGTAAGTTTAAGAGTGTAAAAGAGAACAAAAATTTGAGAACTACTGCTTTAGGATAAAACTACTCTTTTTCCTGGAAAAACACAGTTGTATTTTGCTGTCACTTTTTTTCCTAGTGTAATCTTAATCACTGGTAACGATTATAACTTTTAACCAAACTAATTTATACTTCACATTGAAACACTGGGGTAGAACTGTGAGAACAGTGTTGTACAGAGCATTTTATCAGACTAGTGAAACTCATGAACTTCCTACAGCCACAAACATCCCTTTTACACCTTAAAGTGACAAAAGTGAACACTTTCATGAACATGTCCCAAAACTATAGCCTGTGTATAGCATATAAAAATAAGAAACAAAAGTGTTTATGAACTTAATTATGTTTAGTAATCAGTCTTCTAGGATTCTGTTGTCCTTAAAAATTAACTAGGTGTCCAGTGATTTTCTAGTAATTGATTTATCAAGATTTTAAGTTACCTAAGGATTTTTATAAATTATTTTCAAAGCATGTTGAAATAAAAAGTTTGTCAGATTAATGATTCAGTTTATTCAAGTACCTTTTTCATCATCTTAAATATAATGTAGGGTAATGCTAATTTATTTGGTCAGTAAACCTGTATGTATTTAGGACAGAAAAGTCGAAGTAGAACAAAATGATTAATCAGAAACAAGAAATAGCTACTTCTTTTTTTTTTTTTCTTTTTGTCCTTTTTCGTGTCTGGCAACGGATCGCAAGTGTTGCGCCCGTACCGGACCGGGACCAGCAACGGGATCGCAACTCTCGGTGCCGGGCCCTCACCTTGCTCAGCCAGTGAGTGGGAACCAGTCTGTATGTGGGATCCGAACCCTCGGCGGGAGCGCCGCCGCGCTCCCAAGCGGCGCACTGTAGCAGTGCGCCACTGGGCCGGCCCAATAGCTACTTCTTTAAACTGAAATTATCAAACTAGGCTTATTTGCCAAAGTTGTACCTTAATTATGTGGACTTGGGTTTTTTAAATGTTTTTGAGTTAATTTCTGTTAAGAAGAATTTTTTGGAAATCTAGCACATTTAAAGTATCAAAAGTTCAATTTCCTTGTTATCTGGGAATTTTACAACTATTCCATTTATATAAATGCTTATTTATATCAGTAAGCCAGTCAGAGCAGAGTTCCTTTAACTCAAAAGACTTTATAATCTAAAATATTAATACTCTCTGGAGATAAATGTTTTTACACAGACAGTGAGAAGTAAAAACCTTTCTGAACTACAGATGAAGAGCTTTATAGCTTTGTTTCTTTAATTTTACCCACAGGTCAGGAGCCTTAAGAGTCACAGAGATACGAAAACTCACTGGTTCAGACATCAGAGACCTGTTCTTGCTAGACATGAAATTCTTAACTGATTTGAACTCACAATAGACAAATAGATAGATGAAAAAGACTAACAAACTAGAATGTCTTTCATCTTTTACCAGAGATCTCTGTCATTCATTTACAGGGATCACAAACTAAATGGCCAAACCATAAAATCAAATTCTCAGTCATTTTTGCCATTTAAGGTTAATAACTTATTGGCCATGAGGTAACTAGAAACCAGATCAAAACATACAGTTTTAGAGGGTGTAGGGAAAACCCAGAGAAACAGAGAGTCAGAAAAGTGAAACGTATGTTGCCACTTGGATTTTACCTCTGGGAGCCAAGAAAAGATGACCTTAAGCTTAAGTAGTCCATGAGGTGCAATTCTCCGGGAATGTAGTTTTCCTGGCTTTGTCAGGTGAATCTACAGGACATCTTCATGAAACCTCCAAAACTATTAAAAGATAATTTTCAAAAAAGGTAAAATAGTGACCCTCATACAAATGTAAAATTAATATATGCCAGTGGTTTTATTTAATTTACTAAGAAGGAACCAATAAGATTTTATAACTGTTTCAAAGGCAGTGGCAATAAAACCTATGTAGGCAGTTGGGAATGCTTAAATGGATTTATAAACAGATGCACAACTGGTCAATATCCACAGAAAAATAATCAATTGCGTTTCACAGACTAACATGTATCTGCATTTCTGTGGACAAGAATTGCATGCATTATTATCAGTTTTCTACAATTTACAGAGTTGTAAAATAGCCAAAAGACAGTGAAAGGCACAGATTACCCTGAAGGGTGTGCTACACAGGACACTTAGTAATCTTTTTTGTCTCTTTCAATGTCTTTCAAAAGTATAATTGCCATTAGTTGGAAATACTTTTTGTTTTGGTTTTCCTTCTTTGCCATGTAAAAGTTTATTTTTATGAAGTAAAATTCATCAACCTTCCTTTTTTGTCTCTTTCAATGTCTTTCAAAAGTATAATTGCCATTAGTTGGAAATACTTTTTGCTTTGGTTTTCCTTCTTTGCCATGTAAAAGTTTATTTTTATGAAGTAAAATTCATCAACCTTCCCTCTTTTTGCTTCTGGATTTGAGTCATAGGAAAGTTTTCCATACTCCTAGGTTATAGAGGAGTCCATCCATGTTTTCTTTTGGTACTTGTATAGTTTTATTATTTTACTTTTACCTGTGATTCTTTTTGCATTTTTCTGGTGTATGGTGTGAGGCATGGGCCCAGTTTTATTTCTTTTTTTTTTCATAGGGCAATTTAGCTATCCTAACACTTCTTATTAAAAAATAGATCTTTTTCACATTGATTTGAGATGCAACCATTATCATGTACTGAATTTTCACGTGCAGTGGGACTATATCTGGTTTTTATATTCTGTTCATTGTCTATATGTCTATTCACATGCTATAACACAATTTTGATTATGGAGACATTATAGTTTATTATAATATCTGGTAGGGCTATTCCTACTTCATTGCTTGTCTTTTTCAGGGATTTCCTGACAACTCTTCCTTGTTTATTTCTCCAAATGAAGTTAATAATAAACTTGTCTAGCTCTAGGAAAATCTTCAAAGTATTGAGCTAAATTTATAAATAAATTTGGGAGAATAGACATCTTGATGAGGTTGAGTTTTCCTAAGAACATGTTATATCTTTCAGGAGAGTTAAAGTTTTCAATAAATATATTTTAGAATTCCTTAGGATTATGTGTATGTATTTTAATTTTTTGAAAATTTAAATGATTTTTATTTATTTTCTTACTGAAACATATTTGATCATACATATTGATGGGGTACAGAGTTGAATATCAATACCTGCATGCAATGTGGGATGCTTAAATCAGGATAATTAGTATATTCAACATTATACAGTGTAATCGTTTTTCATGACCCTTTTACCAATTCCTACCTTACTCCCCCTCCCATCCCCCTTTCCCACCTCTGGTAACTTCAGTTTTGATCTCCCCTTTTGAAAGTTCAGTGTATCATTTTGATTGTTGTATCTATCTATCTTTCTTTTCATTTATTTATTTGCTTTTTTTTTTTAGCTCCCATGTGTGAGTGAGGACATGTGGTGTTTCTCTTTCTGTGTCTGTATTTCACTTAAGATAGTTTTCTCTAAGTTCGTCCATATTGCTGTGAATGGCAGTATTTCATTCTATTTTATGGCATATGTACCACATTTGCCTTACCAGTTGTCTGATGATGGTCATTTAGGTTGGTTCCAACTTTTGGCTGTTGCAAATAGAGCTGCAATAAACATGGGAGTGCAGGTATCCCTTCAACATGATTTCCATTCCTTTGAGTATATACCCAGCAGTGGAATTGCTGGATCATGTGGAAGTTCTATCTGTATTTGTTTGAAGAAACTCCATACCATTTTCCATAATGGTTGCACCAGTTTACAGTCCCACCAAGTGTATGAGCGTTCCCCTTTCTCTGCATCCTCACCAGTATGTTATTCTTTGTCTTTTTGATAATAGCCAGTCTAACTGGGGTGAGATGGTATCTTATTGTGGTTTTGATTCGCAGTTCCCTGGTGCTGAGTGATGTTGGACATTATTTCGTGTGTCTGTTGGCTTTTTGTATATCTTCCTTTGAGAAATGCCTATTCAGCTCCTCTGCCCATTTTTTAATGGGGTTATTTATTTATTTATTTTTTTTACTGTTAAGTGTTTTGAGTTCCTTATATATTCTGTGTCGGGGTGGGGGGGAGTTGGCGCCGTGCCGGCACCCTGACAGCTAGTTAAACCGTGCTTGGCTCAAGGGAATGAGGCCGAAGATTACTCCCTGCCTCCTCCTCCCTGTGCAAGAGAGAGCAGGGTGGGAGAGCCCAGGAGATAGGTAAGTGCAGCCACCAGCCCCAACCCGTCTCGCAAAGGAACACTCAGACGCGGTGGGGGTTCTGTCAAGCAGTTCCGTTTATTCAACTC